>NC_041391.1:150557120-150563284 GCF_002162155.2 Triticum dicoccoides
CGGCGGGTTGGATGGCGGCGGCGGGCGGACGTTGTCCGGTCAGATCCGGACACGTCCGTCGGGGGCGGGGTTGATCTGTTTTTTTTTAACTAGGGTTTCGGACGGGGGAAGAAGAGATCCGAATGGAGGGGGTATAAATAGGCATAAGTGGAGCTAGGAGAGTCCAAATGAGGTGCGGTTTTCGCCCACACGATCGTGATCGAACGCTCTAGGACATGGAGCAGAGTTTGGTGGGTTTTGGGCCAAATTTGGAGGGGTGTTAGGCTGCAACACACACAAGGCCTTTTCGGTCCCTCGGTTAACCGTTGGAGTATCAAACGAAGTCCAAATGATACGAAACTTGACAGGCGGTCTACCGGTAGTAAACCAAGGCCGCTTGGCAAGTCTCGGTCCAATCCAGAAATGTTTAATCCCCACACATGAAAGAAAGCTAGAAATGGCCACCGGAGGAGAACGAAGCGCCGGAATGCAAAACGGACAACGGGGAAAATGCTCAAATGCATGAGATGAACATGTATGCAAATGCAATGCACGTGATGACATGATAAGAGATGCACGAAAAGAAAAACAACACACGGAGACACAGCCCCAAACCCGAGAAATAAATATAACTTAGCGCCGGAGACGGCAAGAGTTGGATACAAATATGGAAAGTATATCTGGGGCGTTACAACACTCCACCACTACAAAAAGATCTCGCCCCGAGATCTAGGACTGAAAGAACTCCGGGTACTCAGAACGGAGGTGATCCTCGCATTCCCAGGTAGCTTCACGGTCAGAATGGTGAGACCACTTGACTTTGAGGAATTTGATTGATTTGTTGCGAGTCTTGCGTTCAGTCTCTTCAAGAATAGCAACTGGGTGCTCACGATAAGAGAGATCTTCTTGGAGCTCAATGTCCTCGAAGTTGACGGTGCGGTCAGGAATCTTGAAGCACTTTCGAAGCTGAGAGACATGGAACACATCATGAACATTTGCAAAGTTTGAAGGAAGCTCGAGTTGATAGGCGAGGTCGCCTCTCTTGCTAACAATCTTGAAAGGTCCCACGTATCTAGGGGCAAGCTTCCCTTTGATACCGAAGCGACGAGTACCTTTCATGGGAGAGACGCGGAGGTAAACATGATCTCCGATCTCGAAAACCAGATCACGGTGCTTACTATCATAGTAGCTCTTCTGGCGGGACTGGGCTGCTTTGAGGTTATCACGAATGACTTTGCACATATCTTCTGCTTCTGTGATTAGGTCATTACCCAGCAGCTGACGTTCACCGGTTTCAGACCAGTTGAGAGGGGTACGACACTTCCTGCCATATAGAATTTCAAAGGGGGCCTTGCCCGAACTTGCTTGAAAGCTGTTGTTGTAAGAGAATTCAGCATAAGGAAGATAGTCCTCCCACTTCATGCCGAAGGAGATCACACAAGCCCTGAGCATATCTTCAAGAATCTGGTTGACACGCTCGACTTGACCGCTCGTTTGAGGATGGAAAGCTGTGCTGAAGCGAATGCTTGTGCCCATGGCCTTCTGAAAAGAATCCCAAAACTTGGAGGTAAAGATGCTGCCACGGTCTGAAGATATCACTTGAGGAATACCGTGCAGAGAGACAATGCGAGAGGTATAAGCAACAACTTTCTTCTCTTGCATCAGTACAGCACCGAGACCTAGGAGAGAGGCATCACAAAAGACCTCGTACGGCTTGGTTTCAACAGGCGGAGTCAGAACTGGAGCAGTGATCAATTTCTCTTTCAAAGTGTTGAAAGCAATATCACACTCCGGAGACCAAACGTACTTGACGTGCTTCTGAAGAAGATTTGAGAGAGGCTTGGCGATCTTAGAAAAGTTTTCAACGAATCTTCTGCAATAGCTTGCGAGACCGAGAAAACTGCGGAGTTGCTTCACGTTCTGAGGAGGTTCCCAATTCACAATTGCGGACACCTTCTCAGGATTCACGGAAATGCCCTTGGCAGAGATGATATGACCAAGATAAAGAACCTCATCGAGCCAAAATTCACACTTGGAGAACTTGGCGTAGAACTGATGTTCTCTGAGCTTGTCAAGAACCAAACGCAAGTGCTTGGCATGATCTTCCTTGTTCTTCGAGAAAACCAGAATGTCGTCGAGATAGACAAAAACGAAGTCATTGGTGTAGGGGCTGAAGATGAAGTTCATCATGCGAGAGAACGTCGGAGGAGCGTTTGCGAGGCCAAAAGACATGACGGTGTATTCATATGAACCAAAGCTTGTTCTGAACGCCGTCTTGGGAATATCTTGCTCACGAATACGAATCTGATGATAACCCATACGGAGATCAAGCTTGGAGAATACTTGAGCACCTTTGAGTTGTTCGAACAGCTCATTGATGTTGGGAAGTGGGTATTTGTTCTTGATGGTCTTCTTGTTCACTGGACGGTAATCAACACAAAGTCGACTCGATCCATCCTTCTTCTTCACAAAAAGAACACCACAACCCCACGGAGAAGTACTAGGCCGGATGAGACCCAATCTTTCTTGCTCATCGAGTTGTTTCTTCAACTCCTTCAACTCTTCGGGGCCGAGCTTGTAGGGACGTTTGCACACAGGTTCCGTACCGGGCTCAAGTTCAATAACAAATTCAACCGGCCGGTTTGGAGGCATCCCTGGAAGTTCTTCTGGAAAGACGTCTTGATATTCGCAAACGACAGGAATTTGAGAGATGGCATACAATTCACCCTTCTCATTGAGAGAAAACAACCGAATGGTATTATCCCGAGCGGCAAAGACAATGACATCCTCAGACGAATGAGTCAATTGAATCTGCCTGGCAGCACAGTCAAGATGTGCCTTGTGCTTAGAAAGCCAATCCATTCCGAGAATAAGATCAATATCCGAGTTACCGAGAACAATTGGGGAAGAAAGGAACTTGTAGTCACCCAATGTGATAGTAACCTCAGGGACGCAGGTGTTAGCTGTCATCTGCTTGCCCGGTGACACAATTTGCAAGGAACTTTGCAGATACTGATAATCACACTCATACTTTGATGCAAAAGGTTTGGAAATGAAGCAATGCGATGCACCTGTGTCAAAAAGAACTTTTGCAGGAACATCGTTAACAGGAAGGTTACCCATGATCACATCTGACGAGTCCTCTGCCTGAGCTGCATTCACCATATTGACCTTGGCGTGCTTGGGGTTATGCTTGACCACAGCTGTACTTGCCGATCTGACAGGAGGAGGAGGAGGAAGACGCCTCTGGTTGGTACACTTGTTGGCATAGTGACCCTTCTGTTGGCACTTATTGCACGTGACCTCTGAAAGCGGACGGTGATACGGAGCACTCGGTCTTGGCGCTTGAGACGAAGACTTGTTCTGAAAGCCTGGGTTGGGTGGGTGGGAGAAACCACTGCCACCTTTGCTCTTCTGCTGAAATGGCTGACGGAATGGAGGAGGAGGAAGCCAGTACTTCTGCTGCTTGGCCACTTGAGTAGAGGAAGACGGAGTAACATCTCTGGCACGCTTCCTGAAAGCATCACACCTCAACTGAGCAGCCTCTTGTTTTAGTGCCATGTTGTAGAACTCATCGTATCTCAACGGCTCAAAGAGGACAAGAGCGAGCTGAATTTCCTCACGAAGACCACCCCTGAACTGATAGATCATGCTCTTCTCATCAGGAACATCCTGCTTGGCAAAACGGGCGAGCTTCTGGAACAACTTGTTGTAGTCATAGACAGACAAAGAGCCTTGCTTCAGATTGCGGAATTCCTGACGCTTACTCTCAACCACACTTTGAGGGATGTGATGAGCGCGGAAATCTTGACGGAAATCGTCCCAAGTGATCAGACGTGCACCTCTGGAATCCTTGTACTGCTGGAACCACTCTACAGCCTGATCTTTGAGCTGGAAAGAAGCGAACTTGACGAAATCTTCAGGCCTGACGTTGCTGCATTAAAAATGCTTGCCCAGATCCACTAGCCAATCGTCAGCATCGGTAGCCTCAACACAACTGCTGAACGTCTTTGGGCCATTTGCGAGGAACTGGTTCAGAGTAGCAAAGTGGTGCTGATTATGGCCTTGATTCCCTTGACTGCCTTGATTGCGCTCTTGGAGAATTTGCATGATCAACTGTGTGTTTGCATTAGTAGCGGCCATCACAGCTTGCCATGCTTCCGGAGGAGGCGGAGGTGGAGGCGGATCAGGATTCGGAGTCGTGCGCGTTGGAGGAGCCATCCTGAAGAGGTTGACCACCATTAGCACATTGATAGACAACAATATAGAAGCTGAATCCAACGGAATGAAAATTGTAACATATAGTCTTCACATCCGAACAAAATGAACGAATGCATTCCTCTTCAAATGGTCACATATCCATAAATTGAGAAGCCACGTAGAATTAAGGTAGAGAAATAAATCAACAAGGTACGGATCAAGAACGAGTAATCGGTAAGAAATCCCAATCTCAAACCAATATCCGTGGAAGAAGAACTAGAGCTACTAGAATTCCCACCTATGAAACTCCCTAACCTTTCCGGTTATGCAATCAGGTGTTGGGGATACAGGGGAAGCATAATATCTCACCCAAACTAGCAAATCCTACATCCAGCTGTATCCATCCTTCAACACATAACCAAGAAAACTTCGGAAACCATCTACCTCAACCTTCGAAAAGCATCCGTTATACAAGTTATGGCGATACTCCCGAACTCCCGCCCCAGTACTGGGTGGCGTCGAGGTTATCTCACCAACGAACTGCATAAAAGAGATTTCCAATGTCGCGCACATATCCCAAGTATACCAGAATTGCAACGATAAAATTGTGACGACAACACCTCGGAGCTCAACTCCCCGGGACACTGCCACAACCCCTAAAGACAGGAGGCACCAAGAACAATGTTCTCGTCACAAAACCATCGGAACAAATCCAAAATACTCGCGTGATCCTAAATTTTTTTTTTGTGAAATTTGAGAAGAGAAGGGTCAAAACTCTACATCAGGATGCCTTACCAGAGCGATGAGGAGGCTGGGAAGTAAAAAGAATTCCTAAGCTCTCCGATATATAATTCCTAAGGACTCAAAACATTTTTCTAGACACAACTCGGCTGCTAAAAACGATCAAGCAATGGGGGCTCCTAAGGTCGGGGAAGGCTCTGATTACCAACTTGTAACGCCCTCGATGTGGCTATAGCTCCCACGTGTCGAGGCACGACTTAGAGGCATAACCGCATTGAAAGCAATGTCGCAAGTCAGGCAATCATTACAACGTCCCATGTAATATATAATAAAAGGGGGAGATAACCTAGTTGGCTTACACTCGCCACGTCACATCAGAGTACATAAATAACATCCATCAAACAAACACTCATGGCCCGACTACGGCGCCAAAATAGAAAAGAACCCAACGTGCGACAAGGTCCTGAATCGATAACCCCAACTAGGCACCACTACTGATCATCCGGAAAAGACACATAGTATCGCTGAGAGTCCTCGTCGAACTCCCACTTGAGCTCGTAATCGTCAACTGGAGCAGAAACACCTGGACCTGCATCTGGAGTTGTAGTATCTGTGAGCCACAGGGACTCAGCAATCTCACACCCACGCGATCAAGACTATTTAAGCTCATAGGAATGGATAAGGCAAAAAATATGTGGAGCTGCAGCAAGCGACTAGCATATGTGGTGGCTAACTTATACGCAAAAGAGAGCGAGAAGAGAAGGCGAAGCTCGAGCGAGAAGCTAAAGGAACATCCTGCGCAAGCATAACTCCAACACCGTGTCCACTTCCCGGACTCCGCCGAGAAGGGGCCATCACGGTAACACACACGGTTGATTCATTTTAATTAAGTTTAGTTCAAGTAATCTACAACCGGACATTAACAAATTCCCATCTGCCCATAACCGCGGGCACGGCTTTCGAAAGTTCAATCCCTGCAGGGGGGGTCCCAACTTAGCCCATGACAAGCTCTCACGGTCAACGAAGGAATAGACCTCCACCCGAGACACACCGATCAGACTCGGCAACCCGGTACAACAAGACAATGCGACAGGTTAAAACAAGACCAGCAACACCGCCCGAATGTGCCGACAAATCCCGATAGGAGCTGCACATATCTCTTTCTCAAGGCACACTCAGATGAGCGCTCCATACAACTAAAACCAAACCTCGAGTTTCCCCGAGGGGGCGCTGCACAGGACTCT
>NC_041391.1:150563898-150566007 GCF_002162155.2 Triticum dicoccoides
GGCAAGAGTGGAACAAAACACTAGGCGAGAGGCCGAGCCTTCCACCCTTTACCAAGTATATAGATGCATTAAGACAACATAGCAATATAATGATATCCCAACAAGAAAATAAATGTTCCAACAAGGAACGGCTCCAATCTTCACCTGCAACTAACAACGCTATAAGAAGGGCTGAGCAAAGCGGTAACATAGCCAATCAACGGTTTGCTAGGACAATGGTGGGTTAGAGGATCAACATGGCAATTGGGAGGCTGACAAGCAAAAGGTAGGCATCGTAGCAGTGGCAAAGCAAAAGAGCGAGCAAACTAGCATAGCAAAGATAGTAGTGATTTCGAGGGTATGATCATCTTGCCTGCACAGTTGTCAGAGTTGACTGGATCCTCGCAAGCAAACTCAACGGGCTCCTCGGTAGTGAACTCGTCTCCCGGCTCTACCCAACAAGACAAACAAGCAACAAGGATACAATCAACCACGGGCAAGACCAAGCAATATGATGAAATGACGATATGCTATGCGGGAAGCGATGCGGGATGCAAAATGCCAGATATGACAGGAAATGCATGAACCTGGCGTCAACTTGGAAAACCAAGTGTGCCACTGGATAGAGGGGATGAAATCGCTTGAAAACGATATAAAGATCATTGGAATCGGAGCTACGGTTTGGAAATGGCAAGCGTTTTAAGATATGACACCGGTCTGCGATTTACAGCAAGTAGGCATCTAAATGCAACGAAATGAACATGCTACAACCACCAAACATGAAAACAAAATACATGGAAGTGATGTACACAAGATGGTTAACAAAACACTAGCACTGAGACATAGGCAAATTCATCCATTAAGAGGTTCAAACAAGCGTGGCTAAAATGCAAATGCAAAACAGATTCCAGACTTAGTGAAATTAACACTAGTCTGAAATTTCAGATCACGATGCTCTCTTCGGAGCAGCAAAACAACATGATAGAAAATCTTAACATGACAAGTAAGAACATGGCATGGAGCTACTCAACAAGCTTAACAAAACACCCAAAGTGACCTGGGGCCAA
This sequence comes from Triticum dicoccoides, assembly GCF_002162155.2. NCBI lineage: Eukaryota > Viridiplantae > Streptophyta > Magnoliopsida > Poales > Poaceae > Triticum > Triticum dicoccoides. Next base: position 150,564,945 of record NC_041391.1, read on the forward strand.
AAGGGTTCACAAAATACTCTACCGAGCTCACGAACATAGCTCGAACACAATCAGTTTTCAGACTTAATGAAAACTGAGGCATGCAGAAATCTAACTCACGAAGGCATGTAAACGAGCTCTATGCACTCACTACGATGCAAGTCATGGCAAGGAAAGCATATAACCAGCAAGAAGGCACAATGTGCTAGCTACACATGGCAAGAACGAAGGCATAGCATGCATGGAACACTAACGGTAGCATCGGCAAAATCGCAAACAAGTTGACGATCTGCCCAGATTAACAACGAAGCAAAAGTTGAGCTCGATTGAGTCAACCTAGAGCACTCCACATATGCCAACAAAGACATGGATGGATAGATCATAACATATATATCAAAACTCCCTTACTGATCATCCTCAAAAGAGGCACGGATCACTAGGAAACAAGCTGGACATATAGCATCATGAACTAAAATATCCCAGACTTAGTGAAAATCACTAAGTCCCTGAAATCTGCAATCTCAGGTACCTCTCTTCGCAAGCTTGCACAAGACAACACACACATCCTAAAAATGCATGGGTGGCACCTATGGAAAGAAGACAAAATGCTTAACAATTCATCCCAAAGGGGCACAGGCATATCATGCACGAATTAAACATGGCAAAAATGACAAAAGTGCATGACGAACTAACGGATCTGCGATTTAACTCACGAAGCCTCTTTCTAACAGAATTTTGGGTATCAAGATGACCTCAAATGCAAATGATGCAATGGAATGAAATGATGTACATGTCGAGGCGAAGATTTTGATATATTATATGCCCAAAACGGAGCTACGGTTGCGCAGATACAAGCAGTCAAAGATAGCACGAAAATTAGGGTTTCGGGGGAGAGAGGTCAACCCAGATCTAGATCCAGCGGCACGGATTACGAGGCGGCCGGGGCACTGTAGCACGAGTCGCCGGAGGAGCTCGTCGCCGGAGCCGGTGGAGGAGGGGAGGCCGACGAGGCGGCGGGGAGAGGCCGGGGTGGCGCCGGGGAAGACCGGTGGCGGCGCCCGGCGGCGGTGGACGCGGCCCGCGC
>NC_041391.1:150566564-150585275 GCF_002162155.2 Triticum dicoccoides
GAGGGCGGCGGCTGGCGGAGCGTCGGGCGGCGGCGGCCTCGTGCGAAGGAGGAGGCGGCGGCGGATCGGGCCTCGGGGGCCGGCGCTGGGCCTCGGGCCCGCGTCGGTGGCGGCGGCGAACTGGTCCCGCGGGGACACGTGGCGGCGGCCGGTTGGATGGCGGCGGCGGGCGGACGTTGTCCGGTCGGATCCGGACACGTCCGTCGGTGGCGGGGTTGATCTGTTTTTTTTAACTAGGGTTTCGGACGGGGGAAGAAGAGATCCGAATGGAGGGGGTATAAATAGGCATAAGTGGAGCTAGGAGAGTCCAAATGAGGTGCGGTTTTCGCCCACACGATCGTGATCGAACGCTCTAGGACATGGAGCAGAGTTTGGTGGGTTTTGGGCCAAATTTGGAGGGGTGTTGGGCTGCAACACACACGAGGCCTTTTCGGTCCCTCGGTTAACCGTTGGAGTATCAAACGAAGTCCAAATGATACGAAACTTGACAGGCGGTCTACCGGTAGTAAACCAAGGCCGCTTGGCAAGTCTCGGTCCAATCCAGAAATGTTTAATCCCCACACACGAAAGAAAGCTAGAAATGGCCACCGGAGGAGAACGAAGCGCCGGAATGCAAAACGGACAACGGGGAAAATGCTCGAATGCATGAGATGAACATGTATGCAAATGCAATGCACGTGATGACATGATAAGAGATGCACGAAAAGAAAAACAACACACGGAGACACAGACCCAAACCCGAGAAATAAATATAACTTAGCGCCGGAGACGGCAAGAGTTGGATACAAATATGGAAAGTATATCTGGGGCGTTACACACAGCAAGAGCAGAACTGCCAAGAGGTTCCTCGTCCCCAAGAAGCTGCCCGAGTGCTCCCCTGCACTGGCCCGTCACGACCGCGCTCCAGTTCCCGCACATCAAGACCCCGCGCTGCTCCCAGCGGCAGCGCCCGGGGACCCGCAAGATCAAGCTCTCCGTCACCCAAGGCCTCCCGTGGCCACTGCAGGCTGCCGCGCCTTCACCGCTGAGCTACGCAGCGTCGCGTGGCCCGACAAGTTCAAGCCAGACCTGCCCCCTCGCTACGACGGCACGGCCGACCCGGCGGAGTTCCTTCAGCTTTACGAGCTGGGCATCAAAGCCGCCAACGGGGACGAAAAGGTCATGGCAAAGGAGGCCATCGTCTCAGCCTTCTCCGACGGTGTGCGCGACGTCAAGATGAAGGAGGAGCTGGCGATGCATGAAGACCTGTGCACATCCCTGGAGCTGTTCAACTTGACGACCAAGTGCGCCAGGGCTAAGGAGGGGTGCCTCTCCCTCCTCGAGCTTCCGGCTGCCGACCCAGAAGAGAAGAAGCCCAAGGCCAAGGACGTGAAGCGCAAGGGGGCTGCCGTGCTCGCGGCAGAACCAGACACCAAGCAAGGTAGGGATCAGCCCGAATCTTCCAAGGGCAGCCGGTACTGCGTGTACTACGACCTCCACACCCACAACACCAACGAATGCCAAGAGCTCAGAGCCGTGCGAGAAGGGAGAATCGGTCGACGCCCCGACCGCAGTGATCGAGGCTATGGCCGAGGAGGAGGAAGAAACACAGGATGCTGGGAAGACCGTGGCCCTCGCCAAGGGTGGCGTGACCGACCTCGCGAGGACCGCTGGCAGGATCAGCCTCGCGAGGGAGGCTGGAGGGATCAGCCTCGCGAGGATCACCTGCAAGGCAACGCAGGCCTCCCTCCTCTGCCGCTGCAGCCAAGGAGAAATGAAGACCATCATCAGGACGAGGGGGCTGGGGGCTTCCAGGAGCCACGTGCGATCGCTTACATCCTGGGCGGAGCTCAAGCCCCAGCTTCTCAATGCATCTTCAAGCAGTTCGCCCGTGAAGTGAATGCATTCCTCCCCAAGCTTGAAGCCACACGCCCTCTCAGGTGGTCAGCATGCGCCATCACGTTCAGCTCAGCGGATTAGCTCAAGTGCGCAGCCACAGCCGGAGTCCTCCCGATGCTTTGTTCCCCAATCATCAGCAACGTGCAAGTCACCAGGACCCTCATCGATGGCGGAGAAGGGCTCAATGTCCTGTCCGTCGAGACATTCAGCAATCTTGAAGTGCCTGACAACCAGCTTCAGCCAACCAAGCCTTTCTCCGGAGTCACTGATGGCTCCACGGTTCCGATAGGCAGATCCGACTCCCTGTCACCTTTGGGGCGCGCGACAACTACCGCACCGAGCTCATCGACTTCGACGTCGCCCACATTCGCCTACCATACAACGCCATCCTCGGGTACCCAGCTCTGGCCAAGTTCATGGCCGTGACCCATCACGGCTACAACGTCCTCAAGATGCCAGGAAGCGGCGGAGTCATCACGGTGCCTTGTGAAGAGTGGGACGCAGTGTGTTCCGTGGAGTGAGCCTTTCAAGCCGCGTCACTTGAAGACCCAGACCACCGGAGTGGGAGGCTCCCAGAGACTGCTCCCAAGAAGAAGAAGACGTAGCCTGGCCTGACCCCTCGGGAGGTAGGCCCCTTAGGCTCTGCGCCTGTTTAGGGGGCACCACCTTCTGTCGCATAGGAAGGCGCGCCCGGCGCCCTCCTCGAGCAAGGCTCGGGGGCTCTCCCCTGGAGGGCCACCGACTTTGCTAGGATCACAAGAGAGGTGCTTGGGCACCACTTGGAGGCGTGTTTCAAAGCACGTTTCCCTCAGGAAGGAGCGAAGCAAGGAGGGCCAAACCCTCAGGAGTTCATTGGCAAGATCGTTTAGGAGCTGCAAGAGTCAAGAGTCATGAGTGGTAGCCGCCGCTTACCTACCGTAGCTCCCCATCCGGGCCAGGATGGTGGGCTGCGCATCTGCATCGACATACCAGGGCTCAACCGAGCCGCCTCTCAGGAGCGCCTTTGGCCCTCACGCATGCGGCGCTGTGAAGGTCCACCCCACAGCTACGTTCGCATGCCTTTCGGTTTGCCGAACGCGGCTGCCACGCACCAGCGCCTCATGAGGGGCATCTTGGAGGCTCAAGTGGCCAGGCGTTCCGCAGTCCTGGCAGAGATGGAGATGGTCCGCGAGGAGCCACCAGCGCCTCCGGGGCCTCCCGAGGCCCCGGGGCCTGGGGGCTCGTGAGGATCGGCTTCCACAGCGCGCGACGTCCGCTACTTCAACATCCCCTCTTCCTCAACGCTATCAGGTGACAACCTTCAAGTTTCATTTTCAGCTGGGAGCGCCCCCAGGGCTGCATCATTCCCAGGCCGTGTGGGTGCGTCCTTACGGCATGTATCCCTTTTTGCTTCATGTTTCTAGCTTACTTTATTGGGGGCGCCCCTCGGGCTGCATCATCCCCAGGTCTCGGGCTCTACCTAGCGATGTTCGTCTCCCTTGCGCCTATCTAAATGGACTTGCTCCTTCATGACTAACGTGTTTGACCTAATCGCCCACTCAATTGACACCAACTAATGGAGCTGCTCCCCAACGGCACGACGCTTGCGCATGGGTCCGTCCCTGCAACGCCGACAAATTTGGATGGCTGAGCTCTAGCCGTGGCAGCCCGGCATAGCGTCACCTCGTCAAGCCTTCAGTGCCTCTTCGCCCCTCCGGAGCAACCAACGGCTAACTGTCGATTGTCATGACTAACCCTTGTTCTTTTTATGATGAGCCTGCAGGATCTATTCGAGGAGCAGCGTCAGGCGAGGCCCTCGCGGCGTCTCCTTCACTCTCGTCCGCGCGAACCGCTTGCACGTTAAAGGGGGGGGGGGTACCTGAGCATCGCGACTCATGGGCTCCTACTGGCTCTCCAACCCTCACCCTCTGGCCTTGTCCACGACATCGCGACCTGGCATACCAGCGATGGCTGAGCTCGCTCGAGGGCCGGGACCCGAGGACGTAGAGCAGAAAGGGGAGTAAAGGCAAGAGGGAAGAGGCACGCTGGGACCTTGCCAGGCAGCTTCTTGTCCGCTGATGCGCGAACCTAGCGGCCCACCAAGGAGCGGCTCCAGACCCCCGAGATAACTCACCCTACGGAAATACTAGCTATCGCGGCACCAACCTCGCACCTAGCGGCCCACGAGTGTTGGCAACATCGCACTCCTTTCTCACCAAACGTTGGCTTCTTGAGCGCTAAAGGGGACCTCCTGAGCATCGCGACTCAGGGGCTCTCACTGGACCCCGGGCCGCTCACCTCCTGGCCTTGACCACGACATCGCGACCTGGCATACCAGCGACGGTTGAAGCCTGCCTTGGGACCGGGACCTGTCGGCGCAGAGCATCAAGCCCTCGCGAGGTTTGAAAGGAGGAACTAAGCTAAGATGGGATGAGCATCACACACCAATTCACAACAAGGATCATATTAACAAGTAGAACCACAGGCACCTTACAAGCCCCCACGAGGCGCATTTTTCGATTCCTCGCAGGGAACAAAGGGAGTAGATACTAAAGAATGCTAACTACACACGCCTCTGCAAAAGACGCCATCATCAATAGCGGGCCGTCAGGTACCGACGCCAACCCCATCCAGATCAGTGGCGGCGGTGGCCTGACGAACTCGCCGTGCTCCAAGAGCGACGCAAGCTCGGGGGCTCATAGCTATCGTCACTCGTCTCCGGAGTCGCGAAGAGCTTGGCGGAGTCGCTGGATCCTCCGACGCCTTCGCCGCCTGAGGAGCTGCTGGGAGAGCGGGTGGCGAGCCTAGTCCTCGCCGCGGCAGGGCCCCGACCACCTCTCTCAGGGCAGCACTCCAGCCGGCGTCCTTCCGAGTCGAAGACTTTGAAGAACATCACGGAGGCGCCGTCATACTCCAAGTGGATCACAAGGGCGCCCCTCGACTTGCAAACCCGGGCGATCTCGCCCCAGCCTTGGGTCATGAAGACCTTGCCCGGAGCAACGACAGCAACCTCCGCTCCGGTCGCAAGGGTGCTGCAGCCAGCGTGCTGCAACCAGAGCTCCAGAGATCCCCCCGCGACATCACGAAGGCGAAGGAGGGAGGAAGGCGAATCCAAGACTGAGGAGGCATGGCGGCGTGGAGCACAAACTCTCGGGAGGAGCCCTCGGCGTGGACTCCAGGAGGGACAACGCGCACCACCCTGACCCGCCGGCGCCGTTGCCCATGGCGCTTGGCGTCGACTCCTTCAGGGCCCTCAATGCGGGCGTACAAGGGCAGCGGGAACCCTGGTGGCGGTCGCTTGTACCAGGGCCTCGACACCTCCTGCCGGGCGCCCTCTTCCCGGCGGCAGAGGGCCAACCGTTTCTTCGGCGGAAGAGGATCAGGACCCTCTCAGGGGCCTTTCCTTTTTCTTTTGCGGAGAACCGGCGGATCGGAGCCATTGCCACAAGATGGAGCAAGGGAAAAGATGGAGAAGAAGGAGCAGCAAGAAGAGATGAACCGGAAGGGCACGCGCCGTTCCGTACTTATAGCCAGGGAAGGCCAACCGTCGACCTCCACGATCACAGGTAATCATGACCCGCTTTGCATGCAGGGACTCGTCAATTCGTGCAGTCGCCGAGGCGTTGTGGGGAAGTGGAGTCGCCCACGTCCAATCAACTGCCACGCGGTGCCCAAGGCCGCAGGCTATTAGGGCCCGCGGCGCTTCGCACTTGCCCGCTCGCTTCTCTGCTAAGTCAAGTCCAGGCGCGCCTTGGGCCCGGGGGCTACTGTCGGCGTTCTGGGAACGGGGGTACCCAGACTTGCCTGCCTGCGGCCTGCGGCATGGCTCAAGTGGTGGCCCAGCACGGCCCATCTTCATCAACACAAGCTCAAGACCCTCGCGAGGGGCCTAGCCTCGCGGGGCGGATGACAGGAAGCTTCCTCAGGCACGGCCTCGTCAGGCTGGCTCGCGAGGAGGTGGAGAGATCAAGGCGGGGTACCTCACGAGGGTGCCCATGACGCAAGCCATGACAACCAAGGACGCCAGGCGGGCGCCAGCCCACGCAGTGTCCTCATTTCCCCTTTGGTGCAAAGGAGGCAAGCGCAGTCAAGAGTATCAAGCAAAGGCAACCATTTCAGTGCAACAAGACCAAGACCAGCCCAACGGCAGGAAGGAGGTCATCGTGGAGCCCAAGCCGGCGTCATCGTCAGAGCCTTTGGCTGGCGAGGACCGACTTTAGTCAGGATAAGTGTACTGGATGTTCCCCTTCAAAATGGCCAATTGTTGGCGCCCTTCCCGCTCAATATTTGGGAAGAGGCCCAGGGCCTCTGCCTATAAATAGGACTAGCCACCCACAGGGTAGAGGGATCGACCACCTTGCATCAAGCAGAGAGAGAGAGAAGCGACTGAACTCCCCCTAGCAGTTCATCTCACCAGCCAAGAACAGACTCTCGCGAGGCTGTTCTCCCTTGTACTAATCATCATCAGCCCCAGAGGCAATCCACCACACCACAAACTAGAGTAGGGTATTACACCACAATGGTGGCCTGAACTAGTATAAACCTTGTGTCCCTTGTGTTGCTCTTTGTGTAGTTTAGATCTTTGCGAGGCGACGAGGTGTAGGTAGGTAGGATGTGTGATCTCCGCGCGCACCCCAGAGTTCGAACCTAGAGGGTCTACCGGAACCCGAAATCCGACAGCAACCTAGCGACGCATGATTCAAACATGCCTGGAAAAGCAAATCGGCAAAACAATGGAGGCATACGTGGATGACGTGGTCATAAAAACAAGACACATCGAGACCCTAATAGATGACTTGAGGCTTACATTCGACAATCTCCGAACATACGACATCAAGCTGAATCCGGAAAAATGCGTTTTTGGCGTCCCCTCGAGGAAGCTACTCGGCTTCGTCGTTTCCAACAAAGGAATTGAAGTGAATCCGGCAAAGATCCGAGCTCTGTCACAGTTGGCTATACCAACAGACTTCAAGCACATCCAAAAACTAGCCGGATGCGTGGCTGCTCTCAGCCGCTTTATCTCCAGGTTAGGAGAAAAGGCACTACCGCTTTATCGCCTTCTTCGGTGCACCGAACACTTCGTATGGACGGATGCAACCGCGGCCGGACTGGATGAAATAAAGACCTTATTGGCCAGTAATCCAGTATTAACAGCACCAAATATCGATGAACCTATGCTGTTGTACATAGCTGCAACACATCTGGTCGTAAGCGTAGTGCTCGTCATTGAACGAGAGGCCGACGGATACAAATACCCGCTCTAGAAGCCGGTCTACTACGTGTCCACGGTCCTAACCCCGTGCAAATCCTGATACCGACACTATCAAAAAATAGCATACGTGGTGTTCATGGCATCCCGGAAGCTACGACACTACTTTCAAGATTGTTCGATTACGGTGGCCTCCGAAGTACCACTCAATGACATAATAAATAACCACGATGCTACGGGCCGGATTGCCAAATGGGCCATTGAGGTCCTTCCGTTCGACATAACGTACAAACCACGGTGGGCCATCAAGTCGCAAGTGTTGGCTGACTTCATCGCCGAATGGACAGAAGCCGAACTCCCTAAAGAGTACGACGCATACTCAAACTGGATCATGCACTTCGACGGCTCTAAAATGCTGGCCGGATTGGGAGCAGGTGTAGTCCTGACATCTCCCACCGGAGACACGATCCAGTACGTCCTCCAAATATTATACACAGACTCCAGCAATGCAGCCGAATATGAGGCTCTGTTGCACGGTCTTCGGATGGCAGTCTCTATGGGCATTCAACGCCTAGAAGTGCGCAGGGACTCAAACCTCGCAATATCACAGATAAACGGAGATTTTGATGCTAAGGACCCGAAAATGGCGGCCTACCGTAATGCCTTCCTCAAAATGTCAGCTCGGTTCGAGGGGCTCAAATTCACCATGTGGCTCGAGAAAACAATCAAGCGGCGGATGTCCTCGCTCGCATCGGCGCTAAACGCGACCCTGTCCCACCTAACATATTCTTGGAACGGCTGTTCAAGCCATCCGTAGTATGGGAAGGGGAGTCCGGCAAAACTAGCATGGATCCGAATACATCCCCAGATTCCGAACCATCAGACATAGTCGGAGGTTCTACCCCCGAAATAACGTCCTCAGCCCACGAAATCATGGCTGTAATCGCCCCATGGACCGAGCCCTTCTTGGCCTACCTAAATAGGCAGGAGCTCCCCGAAGACCAAAACAAAGCACACTGCATTGTCTGGCGTTCTAAAGCTTACAAAGTCTACGAAGGCGAACTCTACAAGAAAAGCGCTACCGGAGTACTACAAAGATGCATCTTCAAAGAGGAAGGGCGGCAGCTCTTGGCTGAAATCCATGCCGGCCTGGGCGGGCACCACGCCGCGGCTCGGGCATTAGTCAGCAAGGCCTTCCGTGCAGGCTTCTATTGGCCGACGGCCCGAGCAGACGCACAAGACCTTGTCCAACATTGCATCGGTTGCCAGCTCTTTGCCAATCAGAGTCATATGCCCCCTACCGCTCTCCAAACAATCCCCATAACTTGGTCCTTTGCGGTCTGGGGGCTAGATATGGTCGGACCTCTTAAAGGGGGAAGCCATAAGAAGAAATACTTATTGGTCATGGTGGAAAAATTCACCAAATGGATAGAAGCTAAACCAGTCAAAACGGCTGAATCCGGACCAGTAATAGACTTCATATCCGGGGTCGTACACCGATACGGTGTCCCCCACAGCATCATCACTGATAATGGCTCAAATTTCACAGCCGACGAAGTGAAAACTTGGTGCACAAAAATGGGCATCAAGCTCGATTACGCTTCCGTCTACCATCCCCAAACAAACGGCCAGGTAGAGCAGGCAAATGGTCTCATTATGAGCGGCATCAAACCCAGACTAGTGCGATCCTTGACAGAGTCGGATACGCACTGGGTGGAGGAGCTCGACTCCGTACTCTGGGGGCTACGGACCACGCTAAATCGCACCACCGGATATACACCTTTTTTTATGGTGTACGGCGCGGAAGCAGTATTACCTTGTGACATAATACATGATTTGCCACGCGTACGCATGTACGAAGAGAAGGAAGCCGAGTTAGATCGGCATGATAATATGGATGCCCTAGAGGAGGAGCGCGATGTCGCAAAAGCCCGTTTCGCATTCTATCAGCAGCAGGCTCGACGATATCAAAGCAGAGAAGTGCGGGCCAAAACTTACAATATTGGCGAGCTCGTTCTACGCCTACCGGAGAAGAATAAGGACCAACTCAAACCCAAGTGGGAGGGTCCCTTCATCATTGACAAATTCCTCACCGGAGGAGCGTACCGCTTACGTAATGCATCCGATATAAGACTCGAGCCAAACCCATGGAACGCGGCGAGACTACAGAGATTCTACGCCTAGTGCCGAACACAGTGTTCGTCTCCTAACCCCTCCCTTTTAACTATGCCCCATCCACTTTTTCTTTCTTGACCTTTTTCTCTCTTCACACAAAGTATTCAATACAGTGCGAATTTTTGGATCACCCCGGCCGCACTAAGTGTGTAAGCAGTACCTGGGGGCTTCCTATACGGAAGCTAAAAATGATTACTCACATGGCTTTCTGCCCATCACATATGCATTTTTTTCCATATGTGCCTTTTCTTCACCATTATATGCATCGATATGACTTAAGATGTTGCCAAGCTGGGTTGCCTGGCTCTTGTGTTTATGCCCTACGTTCCCATTAATTCGGCTAGGGCATAAGGGGAGCACCTCTGCGATTGTTACTGCCGGTTCAGCCGGATGTGTACCTCAGACTGGGTGAAGCCGAATGCTAGCTTCCTTAACAGAATATTCGGTCGGTGAACAAAAGATGTATTCGTTTATTATAACATAAATCCCCAGAAGTCTTGTATCCCGCGCCATCGTTCGCAATCCGGACATGTGCATCGTCGCATGCGTACCCAGGGAAAGGAACCCCTAACGGAACTATTCTCACTAGAAGATGTTTCTTACTATCCATGTCATATAACATAACTAGTTGGGTACTTGTTGTTGGAAATATGCCCTAGAGGCAATAATAAATTAGTTATTATTATATTTCCTTGTTCATGATAATCGTTTATTATCCATGCTATAATTGTATTGATTGGAAACTCAGATACATGTGTGGATACATAGACAACACCATGTCCCTAGTAAGCCTCTAGTTGACTAGCTCATTGATCAATAGATGGTTACGGTTTCCTGACCATGGACATTGGATGTCATTGATGACGGGATCACATCATTAGAAGAATGATGTGATGGACAAGACCCAATCCTAAGCCTAGCACAGAGATCGTGTAGTTCGTATGCTAAAGCTTTTCTAATGTCAAGTATCATTACCTTAGACCATGAGATTGTGCACCTCCCGGATACCGTAGGAATGCTTTGGGTGTACCAAACGTCACAATGTAACTGGGTGGCTATAAAGGTGCACTACAGGTATCTCCGAAAGTGTCTGTTGGGTTGGCACAAATCGAGACTGGGATTTGTCACTTCGGTAAACAGAGAGGTATCTCTGGGCCCACTCAGTAGGACATCATCATAATGTGCATAATGTGACCAAGGGGTTGATCATGGGATGATGTGTTACGGAACGAGTAAAGAGACTTGCCAGTAACGAGATTGAACAAGGTATCGGTATACCGACGATCGAATCTTGGGCAAGTACAATACCGCTAGACAAAGGGAATTGTATACGGGATTGATTGAGTCCTTGACATCGTGGTTCATCCGATGAGATAATCGTGGAACATGTGGGAGCCAACATGGGTATCCAGATCCCGCTGTTGGTTATTGGCCGGAGAACGTCTCGGTCATGTCTGCATGGTTCCTGAACCCGTAGGGTCTACACACTTAAGGTTCGATGACGCTAGGGTTATAAGGGAAGTTTGTATGTGGTTACCGAATGTTGTTCGGAGTCCGGGATGAGATGCCGGATGTCACGAGGAGTTCCAGAATGGTCCAGAGGTAAATACTTATATATGGGAAGTCCTATTTTGGCCACCGGAAAATGTTCGGGATTTTTCGGTATTGTACCGGGAAGGTTCTAGAAGGTTCTGGAGTGGGGCCCACCTGCATGGGAGGCCCACATGAACATGGGTAGTGGGGGCAAGGCCCCTCACACCTGGTCAAGGCGCACCAAGATCCCCCCTTAGAAGGAATAAGATCATATCCCGAAGGGATAAGATCAAGATCCCTAAAAAGGGGGATAACAATCGGTGGGAAGGAAATGATGGGATTTCTTTCCTCCCACCTTTGACAACGCCCCAATGGACTTGGAGGGCAAGAAACCAGCCCCCTCCACCCCTATATATAGTGGGGAGGCGCATGGGAGCTTTACCCAAGTTCTGGCGCAGCCCTTCCCCTCTCACAAGTTCTCCTCCTCTCCCGCGGTGCTTGGCGAAGCCCTGCAGGATTGCCACGCTCCTCCACCACCACCACACCGTCGTGCTGCTGCTAGACGGAGTCTTCCCCAACCACTCCCTCTCTCCTTGCTGGATCAAGGCATGGGAGACGTCACCGGGCTGTACGTGTGTTGAACGCGGAGGTGCCGTCCGTTCGGCACTAGGATCTCCGGTGATTTGGATCACGACGAGTACGACTCCTTCAACCCCGTTCTCTTGAACGCTTCCGCTTAGCGATCTACAAGGGTATGTAGATGCACTCTCCTTCCTCTCGTTGCTGGTTTCTCCATAGATAGATCTTGGTGACACGTAGGAAAATTTTGAATTTCTGCTACGTTCCCCAACAGTGGCATCATGAGCTAGGTCTATTGCGTAGATTCTTTGCACGAGTAGAACACAAAGTAGTTGTGGGCGTTGATGTTGTTCAATATGCTTACCGTTACTAGTCCAATCTTGATTCGGCGGCATCGTGGGATGAAGCGGCCCAGACCGACCTTACACGTACTCTTACGTGAGACAGGTTCCACCGATTGACATGCACTTGTTGCATAAGGTGGCTAGCGGGTGCCAGTCTCTCCCACTTTAGTCGGATCGGATTCGATGAAAAGGGTCCTTATGAAGGATAAATAGCAATTGACATATCACGTTGGGGTTTTTGCGTAGGTAAGAAACGTTCTTGCTAGAAACCCATAGCAGCCACGTAAAACATGCAAACAACAATTAGAGGACGTCTAACTTGTTTTTGCAGGGTATGCTATGTGATGTGATATGGCCAAGAAGAATGTGATGAATGATATGTGATGTATGAGATTGATCATGTTCTTGTAATAGGAATCACGACTTGCATGTCGATGAGTATGACAACCGGCAGGAGCCATAGGAGTTGTCTTTATTTATTGTATGACCTGCGTGTCATTGACCAACACCATGTAATTACTTTACTTTATTGCTAACATGTAGCCATAGTAGTAGAAGTAATAAGTTGGCGAGACAACTTCATGGAGACACGATGATGGAGATCATGATGATGGAGATCATGGTGTCATGCCGGTGACGATGATGATCATGGAGCCCTGAAGATGGAGATCAAAAGGAGCAATATGATATTGGCCATATCATGTCACTTTTTGATTGCATGTGATGTTTATCTTGTTTATGCATCTTATTTGCTTAGAACAACGGTAGTAAATAAGATGATCCCTCATCAAAATTTCAAGAAAGTGTTCCCCCCTAACTGTGCACCGTTGCGAAAGTTCGTCGTTTCGAAGCACCACGTGATGATCGGGTGTGATAGATTCTTACGTTCACATATAATGGGTGTAAGCCAGATTTACACACGCGAAACACTTAGGTTGACTTGACGAGCCTAGCATGTATATACATGGCCTCGGAACACAAGAGACCGAAAGGTCAAGCATGAGTCGTATAGTAGATACGATCAACATGAAGATGTTCACCGATGATGACTAGTCCGTCTCACGTGATGATCGGACACGGCCTAGTTGACTCGGATCATGTAATCACTTAGATGACTAGAGGGATGTCTATCTGAGTGGGAGTTCATAAGATGAACTTAATTATCCTGAACATAGTCAAAAGATCTTTGCAAATTATGTCGTAAGCTCGCGCTTTAGTTCCACTGTTTAGATATGTTCCTAGAGAAAATATAGTTGAAAGTTGACAGTAGCGATTATGCGGACAATAGATAGCTTATGTCCTTAATGCACCGCTTAGTGTGCTGAACCCCAAACGACGTATGTGGATGTTGCGAACATCGGACATACACGTTTTGATAACTACGTGATAGTTCAGTTAAACGGTTTAGAGTTGAGGCACCAAAGACGTTTTTCGAAACGCCGCGGAACATATGAGATGTTTCGAGGGCTGAAATTGGGATTTCAGGCTCGTGCCCACGTCAAGAGGTATGAGACCTCCAACGATTTTCTTAGCCTGCAAACTAAGGGAGAAAAGCTCAACCGTTGAGCTTGTGCTCGGATTGTCTGAATGCGACAATCACTTCAATCGAGTGGGAGTTGATCTTCTAGAGATAGTGATGTTTCTCCAAAGTCATTGCCACCAAGCTGCTAGAGCTTCATGATGAACTATAACGTATCAGGGATAGATATGATGATCCTTGAAATATTCGCGATGTTTGACACCGCGAAAGTAGAAATCAAGAAGGAGCATCAATTGTTGATGGTTAGTGAAACCACTAGTTTCAAGAAGGGCAAGGGCTAAAAGGGATACTTCATGAAACGGCAAATCAGCTGCTGCTCTAGTGAAGAAACCCAAGGTTGAACCCAAACCCGAGACTAAGTGCTTCTGTGATAAGGGGAATAGTCACTAGAGTGGAATTACCCTAGATACTTGGTAGATGAGAAGGCTGGCAAGGTCGATAGAAGTATATTGGATATACGTTATGTTAATGTGTACTTTACTAGTACTCCTAGTAGCACCAGGGTATTAGATACCGGTTCGGTTGCTAAGTGTTAGTAACTCGAAATAAAATAGCTACGGAATAAACGGAGACTAGCTAAAGGTGAGCTGACGATATGTGTTGGAAGTGTTTCCAAGTTTGATGTGATCAAACATCGCACGCTCCCTCTACCAACATGATTAGTATTAAACCTGAATAATTGTCTTTTGGTATTTGCGTTGAGCATAGACATGATTGGATTATGTCTATCGCAATACGGTTATTCATTTAAGGAGAATAATGGTTACTCTATTTATTTGAATAATACCTCTAATGGTCTTGCACCTAAAGGAATGGTTTATTGAATCTTGATCGTAGTGATACACATTTTCATGCCAAAAGATATAAGAAAGTAATGATAGTCACTTACTTGTGGCACTGCCATGTAAGTCATATTGGTATAAAACGCATGAAGAAGCTCCATGTTGATGGATCTTTGGACTCACTCATTTTTGAAAAGTTTGAGACATGCGAACCATGTTTGCCGAATGCTAGCATCCTTAAGAGAATATTCGATCGGTGAACAAAAGATGTATTCGTTTATTATAACATAAATCCCCAGAAGTCTTGTATCCTACGCCATCGTTCGCAGTCCGGACATGTGCATCGTCGCATGCGTACCCAGGGAAAGGAACCCCTAACGGAACTATTCTCACTAGAAGATGTTTCTTACTATCCATGTCATATAACATAACTAGTTGGGTACTTGTTGGAAATATGCCCTAGAGGCAATAATAAATTAGTTATTATTATATTTCCTTGTTCATGATAATCGTTTATTATCCATGCTATAATTGTATTGATTGGAAACTCAGATACATGTGTGGATACATAGACAACACCATGTCCCTAGTAAGCCTCTAGTTGACTAGCTTGTTGATCAATAGATGGTTACGGTTTCCTGACCATGGACATTGGATGTCATTGATGACGGGATCACATCATTAGGAGAATGATGTGATGGACAAGACCCAATCCTAAGCCTAGCACAGAGATCATGTAGTTCGTATGCTAAAGCTTTTCTAATGTCAAGTATCGTTACCTTAGACCATGAGATTGTGCAACTCCCGGATACCGTAGGAATGCTTTGGGTGTACCAAACGTCACAACGTAACTGGGTGGCTATAAAGGTGCACTACAGGTATCTCCGAAAGTGTCTGTTGGGTTGGCACGAATCGAGACTGGGATTTGTCACTTCGGTAAACGGAGAGGTATCTCTGGGCCCACTCGGTAGGACATCATCATAATGTGCACAATGTGACCAAGGGGTTGATCACGGGATGATGTCTTACGGAACGAGTAAAGACACTTGCCAGTAACGAGATTGAACAAGGTATCGGTATACCGACGATCGAATCTCGGGCAAGTACAATACCGCTAGACAAAGGGAATTGTATACGGGATTGATTGAGTCCTTGACATCGTGGTTCATCCAATAAGATCATCGTGGAACATGTGGGAGCCAACATGGGTATCCAGATCCCGCTGTTGGTTATTGGCCGGAGAACGTCTCAGTCATGTCTGCATGGTTCCCGAACCCGTAGGGTCTACACACTTAAGGTTCGATGACGCTAGGGTTATAAGGGAAGTTTGTATGTGGTTACCGAATGTTGTTCGGAGTCCCGTATGAGATGCCGGACGTCACGAGGAGTTCCGGAATGGTCCGGAGGTAAAGATTTATATATGGGAAGTCCTATTTTGGCCACCGGAAAATGTTCTGGATTTTTCGGTATTGTACCGGGAAGGTTCTAGAAGGTTCCGGAGTGGGGCCCACCTGCATGGGGGGCCCACATGAACGTGGGTAGTGGGGGCAAGGCCCCTCACACCTGGTCAAGGCGCACCAAGATCCCCCCTTAGAAGGAATAAGATCATATCCCGAAGGGATAAGATCAAGATCCCTAAAAAGGGGGGATAACAATCGGTGGGGAAGGAAATGATGGGATTTCTTTCCTCCCACCTTTGCCAACGCCCCAATGGACTTGGAGGGCAAGAAACCAGCCCCCTCCACCCCTATATATAGTGGGGAGGCGCATGGGAGCTTTACCCATGTTCTGGCGCAGCCCTTCCCCTCTCACAAGTTCTCCTCCTCTCCCGCGGTGCTTGGTGAAGCCCTGCAGGATTGACACGCTCCTCCACCACCACCACACCGTCGTGCTACTGCTGGACGGAGTCTTCCCCAACCTCTACCTCTCTCCTTGCTGGATCAAGGCATGGGAGACGTCACCGGGCTGTACGTGTGTTGAACACGGAGGTGCCGTCCGTTCGGCACTAGGATCTCCGGTGATTTGGATCACGACGAGTACGACTCCTTCTACCCCGTTCTCTTGAACGCTTCCGCTTAGCGATCTACAAGGGTATGTAGATGCACTCTCCTTCCCCTCGTTGTTGGTTTCTCCATAGATAGATCTTGGTGACACGTAGGAAAATTTTGAATTTCTGCTACGTTCCCCAACACTTGTCTGTTCAAGCACTTATGACCCCTATGCCTTGTTTCCACGCATACCCCGGTTTTGTATAACTGAGCGGGTATTCGGACACACCCCGTACTATAGGATCCGGGGGCTGAAGCGAAAAGGTCCGCCATGACAAATGATTTTAATCCGGCTAGGGGCTGATCATGCCCATTAAATTACACAGTCACTTGGACTGACTACATTCCTCCTCTATACCGTCCAACAAGCTATCTAGCTTACAATCCTGTTGAGAATACTTAGCGGCTAACGCTACCTGATCATACACCAGACTAACGGGAATTTCTTGCCCATCGGGCCCCGCTGGTCCCACTTCGGCCATATGGTTTGGGTCCATCTTGGTGTAGTGCGTTTTCACCATTGCCGAGGCTTCTCTTGCTCCTTGCCGGCATGCTGATATCTTCCATAGACGGAAGCGCCCCTGGGCTCCTTGAAGCAGGTCCGCAAGTTCCGCCATGCCATTCGGCAGTAGGCTTGATGGCCACAAAGCCTGAGCGACACCCTGCATCACTTGCCGAGCTCGCTCGTGCAGTTGCGAAAGGTCTTGCAGTAAATCACTTGCAGATGAGGGCATCTCCTCCTTAGGGCGACCCGTTAACATTTCTGCAAGCAAAATTCTTTCAATATACTTCCTCACCGAACTATACTACAGTTCGTCTAGGCACTTACTGTAAATGCCGCGTCGAAGCCTCTTGTTCTCCTTCACAGAGTCCGCCAGCTGAGAGCGGAGATCTTTTAACTCCACGTCTAGCTGGACTTTGGCATTTTGAAGATCGTTCTTCTCCTGCCTAACTCGTGTAAGAATGCGCTCGCCAGCGTCTAGCTACTTTTTGAGATGCGATGCGTCCTCTCTTACGCCCTCGGGATTCACCCCGGGATTGTCTGCAGAATTTTCTGTTAGACTTGTCACATCAGCCATTTACTAACTGGTGCATCTTCGGGCAATTGTGACAATTGTTACCAGATGAGGATTTTTGGGGTTCCTCCAATTTGGCAACTGCGGCCCTCAGTTCGGCCTTGCATCGCTCCAGCTCCTGAGACAATTGCTTGTTCTTGTCTACAAGGACCTGTACATAAATTGATCCTTAAAACTGTTGTTTCAACCGTTTCAAGTCTCAGGGGCTACTGCTATACAGACTTATCAAAATTTCTCACCCGTATGTCTTTGGTATACTGGTTTGTCGCTTGGGCAAGCCCGCCCCGAGCAGCTTGGACGTATGCGTCCGCCGAATTGAAGGCATTAAACGCCTCTTCGAAAAAGATGTTCTTCCAAAGTACGGCCCGTCGGCGCCTGTGATTCATGGCGCTCTCTACTTCGGAATTCATGGCTGGGAGCATGTCCGCACTCTCTGTTGGATAGCTATGCGGTGCTTGAAGGAAATATGCCCTAGAGGCAATAATAAAGTTACTATTTATTTCCTTATTTCATGATAAATGTTTATTATTCATGCTAGAATTGTATTAACCGGAAACATGATACATGTGTGAATACATAGACAAACATAGTGTCACTAGTATGCCTCTACTTGAACTAGCTCATTGATCAAAGATGGTTATGTTTCCTAACCATAGGCATGTGTTGTCATTTGATTAATGGGATCACATCATTAGGAGAATGATGTGATTGACTTGACCCATTCCGTTAGCTTAGCACTTGATCGTTTAGTATGTTGCTATTGCTTTCTTCATGATTTATACAAAGTTCCTACAACTATGAGATTGTGCAATTCCCGTTTACCAGAGGAACACTTTGTGTGCTACCAAACGTCACAACGTAACTGGGTGACTATAAAGGTGCTCTACAGGTGTCTCCGAAGGTACATGTTGAGTTGGCATACTTTGAGATTAGATTTTGTCACTCCGATTGTCGGAGAGGTATCTCTGGGCCCTCTCGGTAATACTCATCACCTAAGCCTTGCAAGCATTGTAACTAATGAGTTAGTTATGAGATGATGTATTACGGAACGAGTAAAGAGACTTGCCAGTAACGAGATTGAACTAGGTATTGGATACCGACGATCGAATCTCGGGCAAGTGACATACCGATGACAAAGGGAACAACGTATGTTGTTATGCGGTTTGACAGATAAAGATCTTCATAGAATATGTACGAACCAATATGGACATCCAGGTTCCGCTATTGGATATTGACCGAGAATAGTTCTAGGTCATGTCTACATAGTTCTCGAACCCGTAGGGTCCGCACGCTTAAGGTTTCGATGACAGTTATATTATGAGTTTATGAGTTTTGATGTACCAAAGGAGTTCGGAGTCCCGGATGAGATCGGGGACAAGACGAGGAGTCTCGAAATGGTCGAGACGTAAAGATCGATATATTGGACGACTATATTCGGAGTTCGGAAAGGTTCCGAGTGATTCGGGTATTTATCGGAGTACCGGAGCGTTACGGGAATTCGCCGGGGAGAAGTATTGGGCCTTATTGGGCCATACGGGAAAGAGAGAGGGGCTGCCTAGGGCAGGCCG
>NC_041391.1:150585391-150646999 GCF_002162155.2 Triticum dicoccoides
GGCAGGCCGCGCGCCCCCCCATGGCCTAGTCCGAATTGGACTAGGGGGAGGGGCCGCACCCCCTCCTTCCTTCCCTTCTCTCTTCCCCTTCCTTGTCTCCTACTCCTAATACATGGAAGGACTCCTAGTTGGACTAGGAAAGGGGGAATCCTACTCCCGGTGGGAGTAGGACTCCCCTAGGGCGCGCCATAGAAGAGGGCCGGCCCTCCCCTCCTCCACTCCTTTATATACGGGGGTAGGGGGCACCCCATAGACACACAAGTTGATCTACGGATCGTTCCTTAGCCGTGTGCGGTGCCCCCCTCCACCATATTCCACCTCGGTCATATCGTCGCGGAGTTTAGGCGAAGCCCTGCGCCGGTAGAACATCATTATCGTCACCACGCCGTCGTGCTGACGGAACTCATCCCCGACACCCTGCTGGATCGGAGTCCGGGGAACGTCATCGAGCTAAACGTGTGCTGAACACGGAGGTGCCGTACGTTCGGTGCTTGGATCATGAAGACGTACGACTACATCAACCGCGTTGTCATAACGCTTCCGCTTTCGGTCTACAAGGGTACATGGACACACTCTCCCCTCTCGTTGCTATGCATCACCATGATCTTGCGTGTGCGTAGGAAATTTTTTGAAATTACTACGTTCCCCAACAGTGGCATCTGAGCCTAGGTTTTATGCGTAGATGTCATATGCACGAGTAGAACACAAGTGAGTTGTGGGCGATACAAGTCATACTGCTTACCAGCATGTCATACTTTGGTTCAGCGGTATTGTGAGATGAAGCGGCCCGGACCGACATTACGCGTACGCTTACGCGAGACTGGTTTCACCGTTACGAGCACTCGTGCTTAAAGGTGGCTGGCGGGTGTCTGTCTCTCTCACTTTAGCTGAATCGAGTGTGGCTACGCCCGGTCCTTGCAAAGGTTAAAACAGCACCAACTTGACGAACTATCGTTGTTGTTTTTAATGCGTAGGTAAGAACGGTTCTTGCTCAGCCCGTAGCAGCCACGTAAAACTTGCAACAACAAAGTAGAGGACGTCTAACTTGTTTTTGCAGGGCATGTTGTGATGTGATATGGTCAAGACGTGATGCTATATTTTATTGTATGAGATGATCATGTTTTGTAACCGAAGTTATCGGCAACTGGCAGGAGCCATATGGTTGTCGCTTTATTGTATGAAATGCAAACGCCCTGTAATTGTTTTACTTTATAACTAAGAGGTAGCGATGGTCGTAGAAGCAATAGATGGCGTAACGACAACGATGCTACGATGGAGATCAAGGTGTCGCGCCGGTGACGATGGTGATCACGACGGTGCTTCGGAGATGGAGATCACAAGCACAAGATGATGATGGCCATATCATATCACTTATATTGATTGCATGTGATGTTTATCCTTTGTGCATCTTATCTTGCTTTGATTGACGGTAGCATTTTAAGATGATCCCTCACTAAAATTATCAAGAAGTGTTCTCCCTGAGTATGCACCGTTGCCAAAGTTCGTCGTGCCCAGACACCACGTGATGATCGGGTGTGATAAGCTCTACGTCCATCTACAACGGGTGCAAGCCAGTTTTGCACACGCGGAATACTCAGGTTAAACTTGACGAGCCTAGCATATGCATATATGGCCTCGGAACACGGAGACCGAAAGGTCGAGCGTGAATCATACAGTAGATATGATCAACATAGTGATGTTCACCATTGAAAACTACTCCATCTCACGTGATGATCGGTTATGGTTTAGTTGATTTGGATCACGTGATCACTTAGATGACTAGAGAGATGTCTATCTAAGTGGGAGTTCTTAAGTAATATGATTAATTGAACTTAAATTTATCATAAACTTAGTCCTAGTAGTATTTTGCAAATTATGTTATAAGATCAATAGCTTGCGTTGTTGCTTTCATATGTTTATTTTGATATGTTCCTAGAGAAACTGTGTTGAAAGATGATAGTAGCAATGATGAGGATTGGATCCATGATCTGAGGTTTATCCTCATTGCTGCACAGAAGAATTATGTTCTTAATGCACTGCTAGATGACAGACCTATTGCAGGAGCAGATGCAGACGTTATGAACGTTTGGCTAAGCTCATTATGATGACTATTTGATAGTTTAGTGCACCATGCTTAACGGCTTAGAATCGGGACTTCAAAGACGTTTTGAACGTCATGGACCATATGAGATGTTCCAGGAGTTGAAGTTAATATTTCAAGCAAATACCCGAGTTGAGAGATATAATGTCTCCAACAAGTTCTATAGCTAAAAGATGAAGGAGAATCGCTCAACTAGTGAGCATATGCTCAGATTGTCTGGGTTCTTCAATCGTTTGAATCAAGTGGGAGTTAATCTTCCAGATAAGATAGTGATTGACAGAATTCTCTAGTCACCATCACTAAGTTACTAGAACTTCGTGATGAACTATAGTATGCAAGGGATGACGAAAACGATTCCCGAGCTCTTCGTGATGTTGAAATCGACGAAGGTAGAAATCAAGAAAGAGCATCAAGTGTTGATGATTGACAAGACCACTAGTTTCAAGAAAAGGGCAAAGGGAAAGAAAGGGAACTTCAAGAGGAAAGACAAGCAAGTTGTCACTCCTGCGAAGAAGCCCAAAGCTAGACCATAGCCTGAAACTGAGTGTTTACACTGCAAAGGAAATGGTCACTGGAAGCGGAAATGCCCTGAATATTTGGTGGATAAGAAGGATGGCAAAGTGAACAAGGGTATATTTGATGTACAGATTATTGATGTGTGCCTTACTAGTGTTTATAGTAGCCCCTGAGTATTTGATACTTGTTCGGTTGCTAAGATTAGTAACTCGAAACAGGAGTTACAGAATAAACAGAGACTAGTTGAAGGGGAAGTGACGATGAGTGTTGGAAGTAGTTCCAAGATTGATATGATCATCATCGGACACTCCCTATACTTTCGGGATTAGTGTTAAACCTAAATACATGTTATTTGGCATTTGCGTTGAGCATGAATATGATTTGATCATGTTTATTGCAATACGGTTATTCATTTAAAATCAGAGAATAATTGTTGTTCTGTTTACATGAATAAAACCTTCAATGGTCATACACCCAATGAAAATAGTTTGCTGGATCTCGATCGTGATGATACACATATTCATAATATTGATGCCAAAAGATGCAAAGATAATAATGATAGTGCAACTTATTGGTGGCACTGCCGTTTGGGTCATATCGGTGTAAAGCGCATGAAGAAACTCCATAAAGTTGGATTTTCGGAATCACTTGGTTATGAATCATATGATGCTTGCGAACCGTGCCTTTTGGGCAAGATGACTAAAACTCCGTTCTCCGAAACAATGGAACAAGCTACTGACTTATTGGAAATAATACATACCGATGTATGCAATCCAATGAGTGTTGATGCTCGTGGCAAGTATCGTTATTTTCTGACCTTCACAAGATGATTTGAGCAGATATGGGTATATCTACTTGATGAAACATAAGTCTGAAATAGTTGAAAGGTTCAAAGAATTTCAGAGTGAAGTGGAAAAATCATCGTAACAAGAAAATAAAGTTTCTGCGATCTGATCGCGGAGACGAATATTTGAGTTACGAGTTTGGTCTTCAATTAAAACAATGTGGAATAGTTTCACAGCTCACGCCACCTGGAACACCACAACATTATGGTGTGTCCAAACATCGTAACCACACTTTATTGGATATAGTGCGATCTATGATGTCTCTTACTGATTTACCACTATTGTTTTTGGGTTATGCATTAGAGACAGCTGCATTCACGTTAAAAGGGCACCATCTAAATCCGTTGAGACGACACCATATGAACTGTGGTTTAGTTAGAAATCCAAGTTGTCGTTTCTTAAAGTTTGGGGCTGCGATGCTTATGTGAAAAAGTTTCATCCTGATAAGCTCGAACCCAAATCGGAGAAGTGCGTCTTCATAGAATACCCAAAGGAAATTGTTGGGTACACCTTCTATCAAAAATCCGAAGGCAAGATATTCGTTGCTGAGAATGGATCCTTTCCAGAGAAGGAGTTTCTCTCGAAAGAAGTGAGTGGGAGGAAAGTAGAACTTGATAAGGTAATTGTACCTTCTCCCGAATTGGAAAGTAGTTCATCACAGAAATCAGTTCCAGTGATTCTTACACCAATTAGTGAGGAAGTTAATGATGATGATCATGAAACTTCAGATCAAGTTATTACAGAAACTCATAGGTTTTCCAGAGTACGGTCCGCACCAGAGTGGTACGGTGATCCTATTCTGGAAATCATGTTACTAGACCATGATAAACCTATGAACTATGAGGAAGCGATGATGAGCCCAGAATCCGCAAAATGGTTTGAGGCCATGAAATCTGAGATATGATCCATGTATGAGAACGAAGTATGGACTTTGGTGGATTTTCCCGATGATCGGCAAACCATAGAAAATAAATGGATCTTCAAGAGGAAGACGAGCATTGATAGTAGTGTTACTATCTACAAAGCTAGACTTGTCGAAAATGGTTTTTGACAAAGTTCAAGGTGTTGACTACAATGAAATTTTCTCACTCGTAGCGATGCTTAAGTCTGTCCAAATCATGTTAGCAATTGCCACATTTTTATGAAATCTGGCAAATGGATAAACAAAACTACATTCCTTAATGGATTTAAAGAAGAGTTGTATATGATGCAACCAAAAGGTTTTGTCAATCCTAAAGGTGCTGACAAAATACGCAAGCTCCAGCGATCCATCTATGGACTAGTGCAAGAATCTCAGAGTTGGAATATACGCTTTGATAAGTTGATCAAAGCATATAGTTTTATACAGACTTGCGGTGAAGCCTGTATTTACTAGAAAGTGAGTGGGAGCACTACAACATTTCTGATAAGTATATGTGAATGACATATTGTAGATAATAAATAATGTAGAATTATTCTGCAAAGCATAAAGGAGTGTTTGAAAGGAGTTTTTCAAAGAAAGACCTCGCTGAAACTGCTTACATATTGAGCATCAAGATCTATAGAGATTGATCAAGACGCTTGATAAGTTTTTTCAATGAGTACATACCTTGACAAGATTTTGACGTAGTTCAAAATGGAACAGTCAAAGAAAGAGTTCTTGCCTGTGTTGCAAAGGTGTGAAATTGAGTAAAACTCAAATCCCGACCACGGCAAAAAATAGAAAAGAGAATGAAAGTCATTCCCTATGCCTCAGTCATAGGTTCTATAAAGTATGTTGTCGGTGTCAAAACTGGCGGATCTCGGGTAGGGGGTCCCGAACTGTGCGTCTAGGCGGATGGTAACAGGAGACAAGGGACACGATGTTTTACCCAGGTTCGGGCCCTCTTGATGGAGGTAAAACCCTACGTCCTGCTTGATTAATATTGATGATATGGGTAGTACAAGAGTGGATCTACCACGAGATCAAGGAGGCTAAACCCTAAAGCTAGCCTATGGTATGATTGTTGTAATGTATGTTGTGTCCTACGGACTAAAGCCCTCCGGTTTATATAGACACCGGAGAAGGCTAGGGTTACACAGAGTCGGTTACAATGGTAGGAGATCTACATATCCGTATCGCCAAGCTTGCCTTCCACGCCAAGGAAAGTCCCATCCGGACACGGGACGGAGTCTTCAATCTTGTATCTTCGTAGTCTTGGAGTCCGGTGGACGATGATAGTCCGGCTGTCCGGACACCCCCTAGTCCAGGACTCCCTCATATGCTATGCTATGTACCAGACCTATTGTATACCTTGCACTGAATTGGGCGATGGAGTACAATGGTGATCTAGGAGTAGATCACTGGACATTGGTCAAGAATATCCTTAGTGAGGACTAAGGAAATATTTCTCGATAATGGAAGTGATAAAAGAGCTCGTCGTAAAAAGTTACAACGGTGCAAGCTTTTACACCGATCCAGATGACTCTAGGTCTTAATCTAGATACATATTGAAAGTGGGAGCAATTAGCTAGAGTAGCTCCGTATAGAGCATTGTAGACATAGAATATTTGCAAAATACATACGGCTCTGAATGTGACAGACCCGTTGACTAAGCTTCTCTCACGAGCAAAACATGATCACACCTTAGTACTCTTTGGGTGTTAATCACATAAGTGATGTGAACTAGATTATTGACTCTAGTAAACCCTTTGGGTGTTGGTCACATGACGATGTGAACTATGGGTGTTAATCATATACAGATATGAATATTGGTGTTAAATCACATGGTGATGTGAACTAGATTATTGACTCTAGTGCAAGTGGGAGACTGAAGGAAATATGCCCTAGAGGCAATAATAAAGTTATTATTTATTTCCTTATTTCATGATAAATGTTTATTATTCATGCTAGAATTGTATTAATCGGAAACATGATACATGTGTGAATACATAGACAAACATAGTGTCACTAGTATGCCTCTACTTGAACTAGCTCATTGATCAAAGATGATTATGTTTCCTAACCATAGGCATGTGTTGTCATTTGATTAATGGGATCACATCATTAGGAGAATGATGTGATTGACTTGACCCATTCCGTTAGCTTAGCACTTGTTCGTTTAGTATGTTGCTATTGCTTTCTTCATGACTTATACAAAGTTCCTGCAACTATGAGATTGTGCAACTTCCGTTTACCGGAGGAACACTTTGTGTGCTACCAAACGTCACAACGTAACTGGGTGATTATAAAGGTGCTCTATAGGTGTCTCCGAAGGTACATGTTGAGTTGGCACAGTTCGAGATTAGGTTTTGTCACTCCGATTCTCGGAGAGGTATCTCTGGGCCCTCTCGGTAATACTCATCACCTAAGCCTTGCAAGCATTGTAACTAATGAGTTAGTTATGAGATGATGTATTACGAAACGAGTAAATAGACTTGCCAGTAACGGGATTGAACTAGGTATTGGATACCGACGATCGAATCTCGGGCAAGTAACATACCGATGACAAAGGGAACAACGTATGTTGTTTTGCGGTTTGACCGATAAAGATCTTCGTAGAATATATAGGAACCAATATGGACATCCATGTTCCGCTATTGGTTATTGACCGAGAATAGTTCTAGGTCATGTCTACATAGTTCTCGAACCCATAGGGTCCGCACGCTTAAGGTTTCGATGACAATTATATTATGAGTTTATGAGTTTTGATGTACCGAAGGAGTTCGGAGTCCCGGATGAGATCGGGGACATGACGAGGAGTCTCAAAATGGTCGAGACGTAAAGATCGATATATTGGACGACTATATTCGGAGTTTGGAAAGGTTCCGAGTGATTCAGGTATTTATCGGAGTACCGGAGAGTTACGGGAATTCGCCGGGGAGAAGTATTGGGCCTTATTGGGCCATACGGGAAAGAGAGAGGGGCTGCCTATGGCAGGCCGCGCGCCCCCCCATGGCCTAGTCCGAATTGGACTAGGGGGAGGGGCCGCACCCCCTCCTTCCTTCCCTTCTCTCTTCCCCTTCCTTGTCTCCTACTCCTAATACATGGAAGGACTCCTAGTTGGACTAGGAAAGGGGGAATCCTACTCCCGGTGGGAGTAGGACTCCCCTAGGGCGCGCCATAGAAGAGGGCCGGCCCTCCCCTCCTCCACTCCTTTATATACGGGGGTAGGGGGCACCCCATAGACACACAAGTTGATCTACGGATCGTTCCTTAGCCGTGTGCGGTGCCCCCCTCCACCATATTCCACCTCGGTCATATCGTCGCGGAGTTTAGGCGAAGCCCTGCGCCAGTAGAACATCATCATCGTCACCACGCCGTCGTGCTGACGGAACTCATCCCCGACACCCTGCTGGATCGGAGTCCGGGGAACGTCATCGAGCTGAACGTGTGCTGAACACGGAGGTGCCGTACGTTCGGTGCTTGGATCGGTCAGATCGTGAAGACGTACGACTACATCAACCGCGTTGTCATAACGCTTCCGCTTTCGGTCTACAAGGGTACGTGGACACACTCTCCCCTCTCGTTGCTATGCATCACCATGATCTTGCGTGTGCATAGGAATTTTTTTGAAATTACTACGTTCCCCAACAGTGATGGCCCCGTGTCCGCCACCGCCCCCGAAGCCGGTTCTGCAACCCGGCTGGTGGAGGCGTGATTGGTAGGGTCTCCGGATATAGTCCGGTTATTCCTCTTCCTGCCAGACACAAAGGGCACTGTCATATTTTAAATTCTATAATTACAGGACATGTTATTGCTTTACCTCTGTAGCGGTGTGTCAACCCTCACCACCTTCCTCTTGAGCCTGCCCGATCTGGACGCCCGTGGTTGACGAGTCCCTAGGGGCTCGGCCCCTCGCTCCGGCCGTCGTTTGTGCAAATAGAACGACACCTCAAAGGTAAATTATAACACCTGGGGGGAGTCCTCTTCGAAGGATAGGGTTTTCTAGTTCGGCTTACACACAAAGCGGGGAGCAGTCCAGGGTAGTCGGCCGTAATGGCCACTAGGGCGCCATCCCAGCTCGCCTGATAGAATACCCCGTTGACAAGCTCCACAGTGATATCCGGATCCACTTTAAGTCCCGGATCTAGCGCCCTTCCAGGGTCCTCTGGTTGCGGGGAGGGGCTGAAGATTCCTTCTACGGCCCTCCTTAGTTCCTGCCCAGAAGTATTGATGCAAGTAATCTTAGCAGAAGAACGCTAGAGTAAAGCAGGGAAAAAGAATGGCAACTTACCCATGATGGAGGGTTATACATGGAGAATCCGTCCCGCGTTTTTATGCGAAGGAATTCCTCCTCTTTCCCTTTGTACAGATCGGAAAATATCCTTGCCAGAGCGGTAGTGGAGTCCGGACCCTTACGGCCGCAGCGGGTGGCGTCGTCTTCCCCGTTGAAATGCCACATGGGCTTCCCCCGATATTGGAGCGACCGCACTCCCCGTCTTATGCATATCACCATAACCTCAACTATCGCCAGTCCAGATTTGGCTAGTAACTTTATCCTGTCCATCAGGAGGAATATTTCCCTTGTGTCCTGTTCCTGAGGACCCCGGGGGCGCCAGCTTAGGCGTGCCCTCGGCGGGGCGTTGCAGAACTTGCGGAGACCTGTCCGGACTGGATCCGGAAGGGGGATGTCATTTATATAGAACCACTCTGAAGGCCAGTTTTCTGGTGCCTTCTCAAGAGTGCCGGACAGGTATCCGGTATCGGCAATGCGCCATACTTCGGCCCCGCCCACTTGACATAGGGACTCCCCCTGGGTACGGGGGACGAGGCAGAACAACTTCCTCCATAATCCGAAGTGTGGTTCGCAGCCTAAAAACAACTTGCAAAGGGCAACATACCCCGCTATGTGCAGAATAGAGGCATGGGGTAAGATCGTGTAACTGGAGGCCGTAGAACTCCAGGAGCCCGTGAAGAAACGGGTGGATAGGGAACCCGACGCCCCTCAACAGATGAGGGATCAGACATATACGCTCCTCCGGAGATGGGTTAGGAGATCCCTCAGCTTGGTCTCCTCCGTCATAAGTGGCTATTCCAGCTCGGACGGGGACCATGAACACTGGTGGGAGAAACCCTTGGGTTTGTAACTTTATCAAACAACTATGAGGAACTGAACACTCTCCCCAATCCCCCGACTTGGAACGAGAAGGGCAAGCAGAAGAGCTGCGATGGCCGACCATGTTGGAATGGCTTTTCGCGGAGCACTCTGTTGGATGCTGGCTCTGGGAGGGAGAATGAGGTTTGGATCTAAGAATCCCCGTCCCTTCAAATAGACGGTTCGCCCGGAGGATCGAGGGTGGCAAATGCGAAAATGCCTCGACTCCTCGCATTCGCTTGACACGTGGAGATGGTCATTACTGAGGCACCGAAGCCAAGGAGCACAACATTGATTGGAGGTCGGACACTATTCGTCGTAACAGGCACTTTGGAGTATTCGGAGAAGGAACCCACCTAGCAATGCCGAAGACAAGACTGCGCGCCGGACTCATCGTCATTGAAGCCTGGTTCAGGGGCTACTGAGGGAGTCCTGGATTAGGGGGTATCTGGAAAGCCGGACTATGTACAACGTCCGGACTATTGAAGCGTGAAGATACAAGACTCAAGACTTCGGCCCGTGTCCGGATGGGACTTTCCTTGGCGTGGAAGGCAAGCTTGGCGATCTGGATATTATATTTCCTTCCTTGTAACTGACTCCATGTAAACCCTAGCCCTCTCCGGTGTCTATATAAACCGGAGAGGTTGGTCCTTAGAAGGCCGATCACAGTTACAAATCATACCATCATAGGCTAGCTCTTAGGGTTTAGCCTCTACGATCTCGTGGTAGATCTACTCTTGTACTACCCATATCATCAATATTAATCAAGCAGGAAGTAGGGTTTCACCTCCATCGAGAGGGCCCGAACCTGGGTAAACACATGTGTCCCTTGCTTCCTGTTACCATCAGCCTTGACGCACAGATCGGGACGCCCTACCCGAGATCCGCCAGTTTTGACACCGACAGCGACCCTGAGGTGTCGTCACGGAGGATTTCTCCTGATCCTTCAAGGCCAGAGGGTAACCCTTCGGCCACCCGAAGTCCGGAGTATTCGGCTCCTAAGAGAGCAATAGAAAGAGGCCGGGACTGTCCGGTGCGCGACCCGATGCACTGATGAATCTTCTGGAGCAAGCAGCTATCTCAGAAGCGCATCGTACGCTAATGGGTACAGTGGTTGAGAGGATTTCATCTGCCGAAAGCGGGTTGCATGAAGCTTTTATGAGCCTGCTGAGAGGCTTTGAGGTACGCAAAGTAGTATATGTTTTTGATGGTACCGCACACGCTAGGTGCGCCCTATGCAGATAGTAGCCCCTGAGACTCTGGTTGCTGTCGACAACGGCGACAAACAGAGGATCATAGTCCCAGGTAATAATCATGCCGCCTTCATGTGCAGGTGGCTGAAGGTCCGGTGGCTAGCCGGACTGGTTAGTTTGCCGAGCTGAAGCGGCAACTTGATGCGGCAGATGCCGACATCATGCTTGTAAACAAGCAGCTTGACGAGGCACAGGGTATGAATTCTCTGATGGTCCACATATGTTAAGAGGAGCATAATGCTAGTATCTATAATATGCTGTGACTGCAGATGGAGCTGCCGCCGTGGAGACCCTTCGGGCGGAACTTGCCCGAGCCAAGGAACAAGCCAGGAGGAGTGATGCGGCCGCCCTAAAGGCAGTCGAAGAGTTAAGAGCCGAACATGCTGCACATTGCGAGAGCAAAGAGCGAATAGCTGATACATCTTCGTCGTATCTATAATTTTTGATTGTTCCATGCCAATATTATTCACTTTCATATACTTTTTGGCAACTTTTTATATTATTTTTGGGACTAACATATTGATCCAGTGCCCAGTGCCAATTCCTGTCTGTTGCATGTTTTATGTTTCGCAGAATATCCATACCAAACGGAGTCCAAACGGGATAAAAACGGACGGAGCTTATTTTTGGAAAATATGGAAAATTCCAGAAGAAAAATCCACGCGAGACGGTGCCCGAGGTGGTCACGAGGCAGGGGGCGCGCCCCCCTGGGCATGCCGCCTACCCTCGTGAGCCCACCGTAAGGCGGTTGATGCTCTTCTTTTGCTGCAAGAAAGATAATATTCGGAAAAAAATCACGGCAAAGGTTTCAAGCCAATCGGAGTTACGGATCTCCATATATACGCGAAACGGTGAAACAGAGCCAGAACAGAACGCAGAAACAGAGAGATAGATCCAACCTCGGAGGAGCTCTCGCCCCTCCCACGCCACGGGAGCCAAGGACCAGAGGGGAAACCCTTCTCCCATCTAGGGAGGAGGTCAAGGAAGAAGAAGAAGAAGAAGAAGGGGGGCCCTCTCCCCCTTGCTTCCGGTGGCGCCGGAGCACTGCCGGGGGCCATCGTCATCACCACGATCTACACCAACACCGCCGCCATCTTCACCAACATCTCCATCACCTTCCCCCCTCTATCTACAGTGGTCCACTCTCCCGCAACCTGCTGTACCCTCTACTTGAACATGGTGCTTTATGCTTCATATTATTATCCAATGATGTGTTGCCATCCTATGATGTCTGAGTAGATTTTCGTTGTCCTATTGGTGGTTGATGAATTGCTATGAATGATTTAATTTGATTATGGTTATGTTGCTGTCCTTTGGTGCCCATCATATGAGCGCGCGCGTGGATCACACCATAGGGTTAGTTGTATGTTGATAGGACTATGTATTGGAGGGCAAGAGTGACAGAAGCTTCAAGCTAGCATAGAAATTGATGCATACGGGATTGAAGGGGGACCAATATATCTTAATGCTATGGTTGGGTTTTACCTTAATGAACGTTAGTAGTTGCGGATGCTTGCTAATAGTTCCAATCATAAGTGCATAGAATTCCAAGTAAGGGATGACATGCTAGCAGTGGCCTCTCCCACATAAAACTTGCTATCGGTCTAGTAAAGTAGTCAATGCTTAATGGAAAATTTCACCACACCTACCATCACTTTTCCACACTCGCTATATTTACTTTATTTGTGTCTTTGTATTAACAGCCCCTAGTTTTATTTTCGTGCTCTTTACTTTCTTGCAAGCCTATCCGAAAACACCTACAAAGTACTTCTAGTTTTATATTTGTTCTAGGTAAAGCAAACGTTAAGCGTGCGTAGAGTTGTATCGGTGGTCGATAGAACTTTAGGGAATATTTGTTCTACCTTTAGCTCCTCGTTGGGTTCGACACTCTTACTTATTGAAAACTGTTGCGATCCCCTATACTTGTGGGTTATCAAGACCTTTTTCTGGCGCCGTTGTCGGGGAGTCATAGCGTGGGGTGAATATTCTCGTGTGTGCTTGTTTGCTTTATCACTAAGTACATTTTACTTGCTGTTCTTAGTTGTTCTCTATCTTTAGTTATGGATATGGAACACGAAATACCAAAAAAATTAGGTGTACTTGCCACTCATGGAGATGGGGAACCTCCTAAAACCCTCGATGCTGGTTATGTGAAAGATATTTTGTACTACTTTAATAATCCTGAGAAAACCCCATTCAATTATGTAATGGGAGTAACATTGGATCAACGTGAATACTTTAGGGATTATCACTTGACACAAAAAGGGAAACTATTATGGGATCAAATTCATATATTGAAGTGGTATGCTTGGCAACTATGCGTGGAATATGATTATACTTGTTGCTCTAGGATGAATTCTCCACACCTTCCCTTTTCATGAAAATTTAATGATAATGAAACCTTAACTTCTTATGCTAGAGGTATACATGATTACTATGATGTGGAACAAATAGAAGAATTTGTTGCTTTTAAGGGTGCTTATGAAATTGAAGCTATGTGTAAAAAGTTTGAGGATTTTGATGATGCTGTTTATAGATCTGAAAATTTAGCTGTCCTCAAATATTGCTATGAGAATTATAAATACAATTATGAAATTAATGCACTTATTAAGAAAGTCTCCGCTGTCCAAGAAGAGACTAATATTTTGCAGGAATCTATGGAAGAAGAGATTGATGAAACTGTGAGCTCATTGGATGAAAAAGATGATGAGGAGAGCGAAGAAAAAAAGGAGGAAGAGCGTATTAGCTACCCGTGCCCACCTTCTAATGAGAGTAACTCTTCAACTCATACATTGTTTAATTCCCCTTCGTGCTTACTGAAGGATGATTGCTATGATGATTGCTATGATCCCGTTGATTATTTTGAAATACCCCTTTTTGATGATGCTTGCTATGCTTGTGGCCAAGATGCCAATATGAATTATGCTTATGGAGATGAACTTGCTATAGTTTCTTATGTTAAACATGAAATTGTTGCTCTTGCACCCACGCATGATAGTCCTATTATCTTTTTGAATTCTCCTGATTACTCTATATCGGAGAAGTTTGCACTTATTAAGGATTATATTGATGGGTTGCCTTTTACCGTTGCACATGATGATTTTAATAGATATAATATGCATGTGCTTGCTGCTCCTACTTGCAATTATTATGAGCGAGGAACTATATCTCCACCTCTCTATGTTTCCCATACGATAAAATTGCAAGAAACTGTTTATACTATGCATTGGCCTTTACTATGTGTGCATGAATTGTTCGTTTATGACATGCCGATGCATAGGAAGAGAGTTAGACTTCGTCATTACATGATATATGTTGCTTTGTGCTCACTACTAAATGCAAAATCATTGTTAATTAAAATTGGCTTTGATATACCTTGGGATCCGGGTGGATCCATTACTTGAGCACAATATGCCTAGCTTAATGGCTTTAAAGAAAGCGCTGCCAGGGAGACAACCCGGAAGTTTTAGAGAGTCATTTATTTCTGTTGAGTGTTTTCGTATAGTTTAAAAACAACAAAAATAAAGAGGGGAACCCAAAACTTTTCAAAAAGGAAAGTGAAAGTGAGAAAGACAAGCATTGTTGAAGTGGGAGAGCTCCTTGAACTTTGTTCATTCTCACGGCAACTTTGTGAATCTTGATTACAGAAACTTTTCAATAAAAATAATTATCCCCTTGTATAATTCCATTGTATTATAAAAATAATGTGCCAAGGTTTGCCTTTAGGATGTTTACAATGTTTGTTGGTTTGTGCGGTGCAGGACAGAAACTTTGGCTGTAGTGCGCGAATAATAGTTTTTTACTGGAACGTAAAATGGTTCTGATTCTTTTTTCAGTGTCTTTCTGTACAATTTTTTTATTTTTCCCAATTTTGGCAGAATTTTTAAGTATCAGAAGTATGGTGAATGTTCAGATTGCTACAGACTGTTCTGTTTTAGACAGATTCTGTTTTTGATGCATAGTTTGCTTGTTTTGATGAAACTATCAATTTATATCAGTGGATTAAGCCATGAAAAAGTCATATTACAGTAGACACAATGCAAAAACAAAATATGAATTGTTTTGCTACAGTACTTAGAGTAGTGATTTGCTTTATTATACTAACGGATCTTACCGAGTTTTCTGTTGAAGTTTTGTGTGGATGAAGTGTTTGATTGAGAAGGTTTCGATGTGAGAAGAAGGAAGAGAGGCAAGAGCTAAAGCTTGGGGATGTATGAGGCACCCCAAGTAAATATTCAAGGAGACTCAAGTGTCTAAGCTTGGGGATGCTGGGAAGGCATCCCCTCTTTCTTCAACAAGTATCGGTATGTTTTCGGATTCGTTTCATTCATGTGATATGTGCAAGTCTTGGAGCGTCTTTTGCAATTAGGTTTTTCTTTTTATTTTATGCACCATGCTGGTATGAGATGGTCCTTGGTTGATTTATAGAATGCTTCATGCACTTCACTTATATCTTTTGAGTATGGCTTTATATAATGCTTCATGTGCTTCACTTATATCATTTGAAGTTTGGATTGCCTGTTTCTCTTCACATAGACAACCGCCATTTGTAGAATGCTCTTTTGCTTCACTTATACTTGTTAGAGTGTGGGCATATCTTTTGTAGAAAGAATTAAACTCTCTGGCTTCACTTATATCTATTTAGAGAGATGACAGGAATTGGTCATTCACATGGTTAGTCATAAAATCCTACATAAACTTGTAGATCGCTGAATATGATATGTTTGATTCCTTGCAATAGTTTTGCGATATAAAGATGGTGATATTAGAGTTATGCTAGTGGGTGGTTGTGGATTGTAGAGACACTTGTGTTGAGGTTTGCAACTCCCGTAGCATGCACGTATGGTAACCGTTGTGTGACAAATTTGAAGCATGGGGTGTTTCTTTGATTGTCTTCCTTATGAGTGGTGGTCGGGGACAAGCGATGGTCTTTTCCTACCAATCTATCCCCCTAGGGGCATGCGTAGTAGTACTTCGCTTCGAGGGATAATAAACTTTTGCAATAAGTATATGAGTTCTTTATGACTAATGTGAGTCCATGGATTATACACACTTTTACCTTTCCATCATTGCTAGCCTCTTCAGTACCGTGCATTGCCCTTTCTCACCTCGAGAGTTGGTGCAAACTTCGCCGGTGCATCCAAACCCCGTGATACGATACGCTCTGTCACAGATAAGCCTCATTATATCTTCCTCAAAACAGCCACCATACCTACCTATTATGTCTTTTCCATAGCCATTCCGAGATATATTGCCATGCAACTTCCATCATCATCATATACATGACTTGAGCATTCATTGTCATATTGCTTTGCATGATCGTAAGATAGCTAGCATGATGTTTTCATGGCTTGTCCGTTTTTTGATGTCATTGCTACGCTAGATCATTGCACATCCCGGTACACCGCCGGAGGCATTCATATAGAGTCATATATTTGTTCTAGATATCGAGTTGTAATATTGAGTTGTAAGTAAATAAAGTGTGATGATCATCATTATTAGAGCATTGCCCCAGTGAGGAAAGGATGATGGAGACTATGATTCCCCCACAAGTCGGGATGAGACTCCGGACGAAAAAAATAAAAAAATAAAAAAAGAGAAAGGCCAAAAAGAGAGAAGGCCCAAAAAAGGAAAAAAAATGAGAGAAAAAGAGAGAAGGGGCAATGTTACTATCCTTTTACCACACTTGTGCTTCAAAGTAGCACCATGTTCTTCATAGAGAGAGTATCCTATGCTTTCACTTTTATATACTAGTGGGAATTTTCATGATAGAACTTGGCTTGTATATTCCAACGACGGGCTTCCTCAAATGCCCTAGGTCTTCATGAGCAAGCAAGTTGGATGCACACCCACTTAGTTTCTTTTGTTGAGCTTTCATACACTTATAGCTCTTAGTGCATCTGTTGCATGGCAATCCCTACTCCTCGCATTGACATCAATTGGTGGGCATCTCCATAGCCCATTGATTAGCCGCGTCGATGTGAGACTTTCTCCTTTTTTGTCTTCTCCACATAACCTCCATAATTATATTATATTCCACCTATAGTGTTATATCCATGGCTTGCGCTCATGTATTGCGTGAGGGTTGAAAAAGCTGAAGCGCGTTAAAAAGTATGAACCAATTGCTCGGCTTGTCATCGGGGTTGTGCATGATGGGGACATTTTGTGTGACGAAAATGAAGCATGGCCAAACTGTATGATTTTGTAGGGATAAGCTTGCTTTGGCCTTGTTGTTTTGAAAAGACATGATTGCTTTATTGGTACGCTCGAAGTATTATTGTTTTTATGTCAAATGATAGACTATTGCTTTGAATCACACGTGTCTTAATATTCATGCCATGATTAGACATATGATCAAGATTATGCTAGGTAGCATTGCACATCAAAAATTATTATTTTTTATCATTTACCTACTCGAGGACGAGCAGGAACTAAGCTTGGGGAAGCTGATACGTCTCCGTCGTATCTATAATTTTTGATTGTTCCATGCCAATATTATTCACTTTCATATACTTTTTGGCAACTTTTTATATTATTTTTGGGACTAACATATTGATCCAGTGCCCAGTGCCAGTTCCTGTCTGTTGCATGTTTTATGTTTCGCAAAATATCCATATCAAACGGAGTCCAAACGGGATAAAAATTGACAGAGCTTATTTTTTGGAAAATATGGAAAATTCCAGAAGAAAAATCCACGCAAGACGGTGCCTGAGGTGGTCACGAGGTAGGGGGCGCGCCCCCCTGGGCGCGCCGCTAACCCTTGTGAGCCCACCGTAAGGCAGTTTATGCTCTTCTTTTGCCGCAAGAAAGATAATATTCGGAAAAAAATCACGGCGAAGGTTTCAAGCCAATCGAAGTTACGGATCTCCATATATACGCGAAACGGTGAAACAGAGCTAGAACAGAACGCAGAAACAGAGAGATAGATCCAATCTCGGAGGGGCTCTCGCCCCTCCCACGCCATGGGAGCCAAGGACCAGAGGGGAAACCCTTCTCCCATCTAGGGAGGAGGTCAAGGAAGAAGAAGAAGAAGGGGGGCCCTCTCCCCCTTGCTTCCGATGGCGCCGGAGCGCTGCCGGGGGCCATCATCATCACCGCGATCTACACCAACACCTCTGCCATCTTCACCAACATCTCCATCACCTTCCCCCCTCTATCTACAACAGTCCACTCTCCCGCAACCCGCTGTACCCTCTACTTGAACATGGTGCTTTATGCTTCATATTATTATCCAATGATGTGTTGCCATCCTATGATGTCTGAGTAGATTTTCGTTGTCCTATTGGTGGTTGATGAATTGCTATGATTGATTTAATTTGCTTGTGGTTATGTTGCTGTCCTTTGGTGCCCATCATATGAGCGCGCGCATGGATCACACCAGATGGTTAGTTGTATGTTGATAGGACTATGTATTGGAGGGCAAGAGTGACAGAAGCTTCAACCTAGCATAGAAATTGATGCATACGGGATTGAAGGGGGGCCAATATATCTTAGTGCTATGGTTGGGTTTTACCTTAATGAATGTTAGTAGTTGCAGATTCTTGCTAATAGTTCCAATCATAAGTGCATAGAATTCCAAGTAAGGGATGACATGCTAGCAATGGCCTCTCCCACATAAAACTTGCTATCGGTCTAGTAAAGTTGTCAATTGCTTAATGGACAATTTCGCCACACCTACCATCACTTTTCCACACTCGCTATATTTACTTTAGTTGTGTCTTTATCTTAACAGCCCCTAGTTTTATTTTCGTGCTCTTTACTTTCTTGCAAGCCTATCCGAAAACAGCTACAAAGTACTTCTAGTTTTATACTTGCTCTAGGTAAAGCGAACATTAAGCGTGCGTAGAGTTGTATCGGTGGTCGATAGAACTTTAGGGAATATTTGTTCTACCTTTAGCTCCTCGTTGGGTTCGACACTCTTACTTATCGAAAACTGTTGCGATCCCCTATACTTGTGGGTTATCAATAGCCAAGATGGCTATTGCGTTGAAAGACGCCGCTGACCGTTATGAGCTTCTTAAAAAGGAAAGCCAAACGAAGACGGCGAACCTGGAGAAAGCCATGGTAGCAGCCAAGGAAGCCGGCTCGAAAATTAGAGCGACGAAGGAGGAGCTACGTCAAGCCGGAGATATCATGGCCGGGAAGCCCTTTTTGTTGCGGATGAAGTTCAGGGATCCTAAGTATGCCCTTCTGGATCAATTATGGAGTTCTGCAGACGAGTACCTGGATTTGGCAGCGAGTGTTGCTGACGCGACCAAATTTTTCGAAGATTAAAAAGATCACGAAGTGGAAAAGTTGTTCTGGTCATAGTTCCATGCTCTGGCGCGTCCGCTGCTGTTGAATGAGCAAATGGCCGAGTGGGCCGAGCTCCATAGTTTGTCCGGGCTTGCCATAAGGTCTGTCGTGGATCGTCTCTGGCCAGCAGGACCAAGGCCGAATAGTTATTTTGGTCTTGTGCAACAATTCCTTGGTGATGTGCCGCATATTGACGCGGTGAAGAAGTCGGCGTGCATAGAGGGTACGCGAATGGCTCTCGCCCGTGTCAAGACATACTGGGCGGAGATGGAGGCCACCACGATTGCAACCCAGAATCCGGCCGTAGGCCAGGTTTCTGCCGAGCACTATTTTTAAGAAGTCGTAGAAGGTGCTCGTTTAATAGAGGCTCAGTGCTCAAAGAGTATCATGTTCTAGTGACATGTATCCCAATTGTAAGAACAATGCTATTTGAACTATAGAGGCTGTGTTTATACTTTTGCCTGAAAGTATTATTATGCCTCCTGTGCGGTCGTTTATGTATATGTGTATATATATAACCTGAAAGTTTGCAGTCGTGGCATTCAGCCCCCACGCATATAATGCGGGGGTGTTCGCAAAAGCTCGTTTTCACACTTGATCCAACGTCTTGGTCCATTAAGGAGGTAGTAGCATGGCGAACGAGGCAATCAGACTATATTGCTTTAACACTTTCACTTAACCATAGGAGTTTGACAGTGGGGCTACTATATAGCCCCTGGTATTTCCGCGGCCATCCGAATACGATGCGCGCACGTACGTGACCGGGAAAACCGGTCCTTCATTAATGCAGAGGAATCCCGAAGATTCTGATGACTCATCGAGTGGTTGACCAGTCTGACGCTTTATCATGACAGTCAGTTTTCGGCTTTCTCTACTGAGGTGCTCGTCCAGATGAACCAGGGCACAATCGCAGTAGTTCTCCCGGTGCCACCTTAGACGATAGAGTGGAACGTAAGGTAGCAAAACACGGGAGCCGGGAAAACCCAACATTTGACCAAAGACATGATTCGGAGCTGATGCATATAAGGCTAAACTCGCGACGCCGAAAACTCCCTAAGGTATTCAGTCTTTATAACATATACCAGGCTGAATAACACCTTTGATAATGAACCCCGAGTGTCCAGGTACGTGCATTATTCTGATGTGGCGAAATGCCAATAAGGTCAGCATCCTTCTCGGCAATATTGAGCGGGTCCCTGCTGCACGTCTACGCCTGTGTCTCCGTTGTGCCGTATCCTGGAAGGGTGTATCACGATTATCATCTGTAAAAGAGAAGAACTTAGGTGAAAGTTGTCGTGCCAAAAATTGGTTATTCTCGATAAACCATTAAAATTCAAGACAAGTAAAATCGAGCCGAACTAGTCCTTTTTTCATGCGGGAAGCTCCT
Source organism: Triticum dicoccoides (assembly GCF_002162155.2). Classification (NCBI taxonomy): domain Eukaryota; kingdom Viridiplantae; phylum Streptophyta; class Magnoliopsida; order Poales; family Poaceae; genus Triticum; species Triticum dicoccoides. The sequence continues at coordinate 150,605,845 of NC_041391.1, forward strand.
GGTACCACTTATGGGGGTATAACCATCAAACTAATATCAGGTTTATCTAAGCTGTTACAACTAGTTATGCGTCGGACTCGTCTAGCCGTGTCCGTGGTCTTGACGACCGATCATTTATTCCGGTTGGAGAGGCCTCTTAGTGTTTGGCTGTTAATGCTGCCACACGTTCTTCCGCGCATAAGGAACGCTCAACATTTCTGCTAACTGTGATGATGCCGCGGGGACCGGGCATCTTAAGCTTAAGAGAAGCGTAATGCGGTACTGCGTTAAAATGAGCAAACGCTGTTCTTCCGAGTAGTGCTTGATAGCCACTTCAGAATGGAGCAATGTCGAAGGTTAACTTTTCACTTCAAAAGTTGTCGGGAGAACCGAATACAACCTCTAGTACTAGAGAGCCCGTACAGCAGGCCTCTGGGCCTGGTATTACTCCTTTAAAGGTAGCATTACTTGGGCTAATTCTTATCGAGTCTATCCCCATTTTGCGGACTGTGTCCTGATATATCAGATTAAGACCACTGCCGCCGTCCATGAGGACTTGGGTGAGATGGTATCCGTCGATAATTGGGTCTAGCACCAAGGAAGCCAATCCTCCGTGCCGGATACTTGTCAGGTGATTCCTGCGATCGAAGGCAATCAGTTAGGCCGACCAAGGGTTGAACTTAGGGGTGACGGGCTCTAAGGCGCCTATGTCTCGGAGTGCAGGTCTGCTCCTTCTCCTTGTGACGTGAATCATGTTCACTGTTTTGACCTCTGGTGGGAATTTTTTCTGTCCCCCAGTGCTTTGCTGACGAGGCTCATCGTCGTCTTCGCTTGGTGTCTCCCTCCCCTTGTGTTCGGCGTTTTGCTTGCCGGCCTGCTTGAAGACCCAGCATTCTTTGTGGGTGTGATTCGTAGGTTTGTCGGAGGTGTCGTGAATCTGACATAATTTGTCTAGAATCTTATTTAGGCTGGACGGTCCATCTCTGTTGCCTTTGAAAGGCTTTTTCCGTTGACCGGGTCGAGATCCCCTGAATCCGACATTAGCCGCCATGTTGTCTGGACTGTCTTCGTTATTTCAATGCTTGCTTTTACTACGTCGTGGTTTTCCATTACCATCCCGGACTTCAGATGTGCCTGGGTCGCTGGTGCTACTACAGGCCAGCCAGCTATCTTCGCCCGCGCAAAAGCGGGTCATGAGGCTTGTTAGGGCTGCCATTGTCCTTGGTTTTTCTTGACCGAGGTGTCTGGCGAGCCATTCGTCTCGGATGCTGTGTTTCAAAGCTGCTAAGGCTTCGGCATCCGGGCAATCGACAATTTGGTCCTTCTTAGTGAGAAATCTGTTCCAAAGCTTTCGGGCTGAATCTCCGGGCTATTGAATTATATGACTTAAATCGTCTGCATCTGGAGGTCGGACATAAGTCCCTTGAAAATTGGCCCTAAAAGCATCCTCAAGCTCCTCCCAACTTCCAATTGAATTTTCGGGGAGGCTTTTCAGCCAGTGCCGAGCTGGTCCTGTCAGCTTGAGGGGCAGGTATTTAATGGCATGGAGATCGTCTCCGCGAGCCATATGGATATGGAGGATGAAGTCCTCAATCCAGACCCCAGGGTCTGTCGTTCCGTCGTACGCCTCTATGTTCACGGGCTTGAATCCCTTTGGAAATTCATGATCCAATACCTCATCGGTGAAGCATAGGGGGTGTGCGGCACCCCTGTATTTGGATGTATCGTGGCGTTCGGACGGTTGTAGTATTTGGTTTTGATTTTGTGCCGGAGCCCGCTTCCTAGATCCATAGATGGACCTGGTCATACCGGATTTTTGGCGCAAGTCCTCATGTAAATTGTGTGTTGACTTATGTGCGGCCTCGTTAGCTGCCCTATCGCGGCCACGAGGTGGTCGATCCGGCTGATCGGCCGTTTTATTCTTTGGTTGTGTAGGCTCTACGGCCTCATCATCGAACTCAGGTAACAGCTTGCGCTTTGGATAGCTCTTTGTATGGCAACTACCACCATACTTTTCTTCAGTGTCGAGCACTTTGTTCCATCTACTATTGAGCATATTCTGCGCGGCCTTAAGCCTTTCCTTCTGCTTCTTCAGACTCCTCGTGGTGGCAATAAGCCTTCTACGGAGGTTCTCTTGTTCCAAGTGCCTTTCTGGGATGACGTGTGTGTCGTCGTCCGGACTGTTTTCCTCTCCGGAGAGAGGTTGGTGAGCTTTATCCTCGGCGTCGACGTGTTCGGACAGCTGCTCCGTACTATGTTTGCCATTCGCTGGTTCATCCTGCTCTGTCGCCCGGTCAATGTTGTCGTCATTTCCTCTGGAGTCGACCGGGGTGTTATTTTCTCTTGCGCTGTTATCGCTGTTTTTGCCGAGGCGGGATTTGGAGCGGCGCCTACGTCGTCGCTTTGGTTGCTTCTCAAGGGATCTATCCTTCGCTGCATCCTTCCGTTCCTCGTCATTGTTTTCTTTGGTTGTATACACCATGTATATATCATGTGATGAGGTGGCTGTCCACCGCCCTGTGGGTGGTAGTTCCTGTTCGTCTCCTGTATCGTCGTCCATACCGTCGATGTCTTCGGAGTCAAAGTCGAGCATGTCGGTTAAATCGTCGACAGTGGCTATTAAGTGGGTGGTGGGTGGGGAGTGAATTTCTTCGTCGTCCGCACCCCATTCTAGCCAGACATAGTTCGGCCAAGGTTCTCCTGACAAGGAGAGAGACCTTAATGAATTTAGCACATCACCGAAAGGGGAGTGCTGAAAGATATCCGCGGAGGTAAACTCCATGATCAGTGCCCAATCGGATTCGATAGGCACGGACACAGGCGGCTCGGAGCCCGTGGCCGGGGACGAATCCAATGGTTCGGCAACATGGCTCTCATAGGAGGTGAAGTTAGTATTCGGGTCTATTGCCACTTAGAGTGCGGCCTCCGTGGCGGGGTCTATCCACCCTTCCTCAGATGGCGCGATTTGTTCCGGATTGAGGGCCGGAGTAGTTGCCGGTGTGATCTCCCGAACACTGTCTGCGGCAGAGTCAAGCTATGCTCGTCGTGATTGTGCGGCACACCTGACATGGGCTCAAATCCGTCGAAGATCAAGCCTCCACGGATGTCGGCAGTATAGTTCAAGTTTCCGAACCTGACCTGATGGCCAGGGGCATAGCTCTTGATCTGCTCCAGATGGCCAAGCGAGTTGGCCCGCAGTACGAAGCCGCCGAATACGAAGATCTGTCCGGGGAGGAAAACCTCACCCTGGATCGCATTGTTACCGATGATCGAAGGAGCCATCAAGCCTTACGGTGACGGCACAGTGGAACTCTCAATGAAAGCACCAATGTCGGTGTCAAAACCGGCGGATCTCGGGTAGGGGTTCCCGAACTGTGCGTCTAAGGTGGATGGTAACAGGAGGCGGGGGACACGATGTTTTCCCAGGTTCGGGCCCTCTCGATGGAGGTAATACCCTACTTCCTGCTTGATCGATCTTGATGACATGACTATTACAAGAGTTGATATACCACAAGATCATGGAGGCTAAACCCTAGAAGCTAGCCTATGGTATGATTGTTGTTGTCCTACGGACTAAACCCTCCGGCTTATATAGACACCGGAGGGGGCTAGGTTTACACAGAGTCGGTTACAAGGGAGGAGATCTACATATCCGTATTGCCAAGCTTGCCTTCCACGCCAAGGAGAGTCCCATCCGGACATGGAGGGACGAAGTCTTCAATCTTGTATCTTCATAGTCCAACAGAACGGCTAAAGTATATAGTACGGCTGTCCGAGGACCCCCTAATCCAGGACTCCCTCAATTATAAAGATGCTCTACAGGTGTCTCCGAAGGTGTTTGTTGAGTTGGCATAGATCAAGACTAGGATTTGTCACTCCGTGTATCGAACAGGTATCTCTGGGTCCTCTCGGTAATGCACATCGCTATAAGCCTTGCAAGCAATGTAACTAATGAGTTAGTTACAGGATGATGCATTACAGAATGAGTAAAGAGACTTTCCGGTAACGAGATTGAACTAGGTATGAGGATACCGACGATCGAATCTTGGGCAAGTAACATACCGATGACAAAGGGAATGATGTATGTTGTTATGCGGTTTGACCGATTAAGATCTCTGTAGAATATGTAGGAACCAATATGAGCATCCAGGTTCCACTATTGGTTATTGAACGGAGATGTGTCTCGGTCATGTCTACATAGTTCTCGAATCTATGGGGTCTGCACGCTTAATGTTCGCTGACGATTTGTATTATGAGTTATGTGTTTTTGTGACCGAAGTTTGTTCAGAGTCCCGGATGAGACCACGGACATGACGAGGAGTCTCGAAATGGTTGAGAGGTAAAGATTCATATATTGGAAGGTTGTATTCGGACATCGGAATGGTTCCGAGTGATTCGGGTATTTTACCGAAGTACCGAGGGGTTACCGGAACCCCCCCGGGGAAGTGTTGGGCCAACATGGGCCTAAGGGAGAGAGAGGGAAGCCCGCGGGGGGTGGCCGCGCGCCCCCTCCTAGGGAGTCCGAATAGGACAAGGAGGAGGGGGCGGCGCCCCCTTCCCTTTCCCTCTCCCTCTCCTTCCTATTCCCTCCAGTGGAGAAAGGAAAAGGGGGGGGTCCTACTTGGACTAGGAGTCCAAGTAGGACCCCCCATTGCGTGCCCCTTCTGGCCGCCGGCCTCTCTCCCCCCTCCTTTATATACATGGGCAGGGGGCACCCCAAAGACACACCAAGAGTTCTCTTAGCCATGTGCGGTGCCCCCTCCCACAGTTTACTCCGCCGGTTATAGCGTCGTAGTGCTTAGGCGAAGCCCTGCGTGGATTACATCACCATCACCGTCACCACACCATCGTGCTAACGGAACTCTCCCTCGACCCTCTACTGGATCAAGAGTTCAAGGGAAGTCATCGAGCTGAACGTGTACTGAACACAGAGGTGCCGTATGTTCGGTACTTGGATCGGTTGGATCGTGAAGACGTTCGACTACATCAACCGCATTAATCTAACGCTTATGCTTTTGGTCTACGAGGGTACATGGACACACTCTTCCGGTCTCGTTGCTATGCATCTCCTAGATAGATCTTGCGTGATCGTAGGAATTTTTTTGAAATTGCTTGCTACGTTACCCAACAATGGCATCCAAGCCAGGTCTATGCGTAGACGATATGCACGAGTAGAACACAAAGAGTTGTGGGCGATAATAGTCATACTTCTTACCACCAATGTCTTACTTTGATTCGACGGTATTGTTGGATGAAGCGGCCCGGATCGACATTACATGACCACGTTCATGAGACTAGTTCTACCGACGTGCTTCGCACATAGGTGGCTAGCAGGTATCTGTTTCTCCAACTTTAGTTGAATCGAGTTTGACTACGGCCAGTCCTTGTTGAAGGTTAAAATAGCACACTTGACGAACAATCGTTATGGTTTTGATGCGTAGGTAAGAATGGTTCTTGCTAGAAGCCCGTAGCAGCCACGTAAAACTTGCAACAACAAAGTAGAGGACGTCTAACTTGTTTTTGCAGGGCATGTTGTGATGTGATATGGTCAAGACATGATGACATATAAATTGTTGTATGAGATGATCATGTTTTGTAAAAGTTATCAGCAACTGGTAGGAGCCTTATGGTTGTCGCTTTATTGTATGAAATGCAATCACCATGTAATTTCTTTACTTTATCACTAAGTGGTAGCGATAGTCGTAGAAGCAATGGTTGGCGAGACGACAACGACACTACGATGGAGATCAAGGTGTCAAGCCGGTGACAATGGAGATCATGACGCTGTTTTGGAGATGGATATCAAAGGCACAAGATGATAATGGCCATATCATGTCACATATTTTGATTGCATGTGATGTTTATCCTTTATGCATCTTATTTTTCTTAGTACGGCGGTAGTATTATAAGATGATCCCTCACTAAATTTCAAGGTATAAGTGTTCTCCCTGAGTATGCACCATTGCTGCAGTTCGTCATGCCGAGACACCACATGATGATCGGGTGTGATAAGCTCTACATTCACATACAACGGGTGCAAGCCAGTTTTGCACGTGTAGAATACTCAGGTTAAACTTGACGAGCCTAGCATATGCAGATATGGCCTCGGAACACTGAGACCGAAAGGTCGAGCGTGAATCATATAGTAGATATGATCAACATAGTGATGTTCACCATTGAAAACTACTCCATCTCACGTGATGATCGGACATGGTTTAGTTGATATGGATCACGTGATCATTTAGATGACTAGAGGGATGTCTATCTAAGTGGGAGTTCTTAATTAATATGATTAATTGAACTTTAATTTATCATGAACTTAGTACCTGATAGTTTTTGCATATGTATGTTGTTGTAGATAAATGGCCCGTGCTACCGTTCCCTTGAATTTTAATGCGTTCCTAGAGAAAGCTAAGTTCAAAGATGATGGTAGCAACTACACGGACTGGGTTTGTCGTGGACTTGACACGGCAGATGTCCTAGAGGAAGGACTTAATCGTGGAGCCATCGCAACTAGGTTAGCTTAAAGGGGTTAATCGGGACAAAGGACACAGAGAGTTTATACTGGTTCGGCCCCTCGCGGTGGAGGTAAAGGCCTACTCTAGTTTGGGGTTGTATTGCTTGGGTTTCGATTACCAGGGAGCAAATACGCTTGACCTAGTTCTCAATCTGTTGTTTCTTGTCCTCAACCCGCCGCCGGGTCATCCCTTTATATACATAGGTTGATGCCCGACGGCTTACAGAGTCCCGGCTGGCTCATACACAACGTGTCCGGCTTGGTGACTAACTAAGCTTGCCTTATAATACAAGTTATACATGTGGCGGTTCATCCCCTTGGGCCTCAAGTCACCTTTGGGTCTTAGGCCGTCAATGGGCTTGCTATGACCAACCATCTTCATTGATAAGTCACCAGTGGTATAACCCGACCCCTCCTGGGCGGTTCATAACCAATAGTTATATCCCCAGCATTAGGCCCCAGGTTGATCTAAACTTGTTCACATCAATCTTCAACACCTAACTTGTCAAATCTTGCATCGTCCTTTTAATCAATTTGTTGTAACCCACCGTGACGCAGCTCATAGAATTCCCTTGACCCGCCATGACGTCATTTCACATTAATGTCGCACGAGGCCCAGAACATCTTTAACTGATCCTTATCTTAATGATCATCCAAAAATTGAGGCGTCCATATAGCCACATGATGATTTCGGCCTCCTTGATTCCCGCGCATGCCCTGTATCCACCCCCTTATAAATAGGGACGGGGGTCCTTTTCATTTTCCCCCCTTGCCTCCTCGTCTTCATTTTCCTCTCGCGACTCCTCTGCAGCCTCGAGCTCCACCGCCGCCTCCCTCCGTCCGCTGCACCAACTTAGGCTGCTGCATCAACTTGATGGGTCCAGAGAATGTCGGCGCTCCATCACAGTCCATCTACAACCGTAAGTGTTCATCTCCTTCAACCTCAGATCTTCATTAGGGTTAGCCTTGTTCATCAACGTTCTTCACTGTTCTTCGTCTTCTCCTTTTGTTCGAGCAGTCTTTGATCTGAACATGATATGAAACTTATGCGGTAGCAGTTTAGCATTCGTTTTTAACATCAGAATACTTCCTTTCCATAGAAAATCCATCGGAGCACACGAACTTTTCTGCTGCCGCCACCTTAGGTTTAGAATTTACTATCTTTTCTGAATTGTTGTAGATCCAAAATCAGAGCTCCGGTCTATGAAATCTGTTTGTTCATCACTTAGCAAAATCTTCACTGATATATTTGAAGTACCATAACTGCCATTGCGTCTTATACCGTAAACTATGATCCAACATATAACACTAGGCCCTATTTAAACTGCCATCATATGCTTCATAGCCTGCATAACCCAGCAATACTCTCTGGTTTAACCATGCTTGCTTATTCATCCTCATAATTTGGTTCTGCACAATACACTTGACTTTAAACTCTGTACGGCTTAACAGCAGAAACCTTAATCCGGTAGATACCATTAGTCCCCTTTTAAGCCGCCAGTATGAATATCCGCGTACTTCAATGTTTATAGCACCTTACCTTTGAATCAATGGTCTGGTCTAACAATATAGTCTTAAACCACTAATGTTTCTTTCTTTTAGGCTTTCAATCTCCAAATGGGCAAAACTGTCACCGCCTGCAATTGGGTCGTTTCCCGGGTCAGCGAGGAAGACTTGAACGAATATGTTCAGACAGGCGTCCTGGCCAGAAAGGACGTCATCCATCAGAGGGTCCTAGGCACTAAAACTCCTCCTGAGCCCAAGGATGGTGAAGTAGTTGTCTTTATTGGTCATATGCTTCGGGGCTTCAGCCCTCCCGGCTCAAAATTCTTTCGTGATGTGTTGCATTTCTTCAAGCCCCATTCAACAGGATCCCACTGTAGAACTATTCAGAGAGTTTTATTATTTAAACCAGCAGAACGAATTAACAGATGGGCCCAGCATAGAGCTAGGCGGCATTTCCATACAACGACGGAAAGAAGCCACTTTCCCAACTACCACCTTACCCAGTCATCACAAAGACTAGAACCAAACTTGGTTTTATTGCAAGGACACATCTCCCGAAGGGGAAAAATCCTCTATTGGGTTATCGCGCCAGCCGACTTAGCAAATGGCATCCCCTTCCAGATTGCATCAGTACAGCAGAGAGAAAGAAGTACATGATAGTTTTTTCAAAGATCCGGGCCTTGATGGCCAACAGCTTGACTGGAATTGATCTGGTTCGATGCTGGGTCACCTGGAGAGTCTTGCCTCTAAGCTGCCGTCCCGGTTTAATGCAAGAATACACCGGCGAGTTATCAGATCCTCAACGCCACTATCAAATTGAATTGACTGATGAAGATATCAATGACATGACCAAGTCTCTGTTAAATGAGAGCCTGGCGGACTGCGGTAAAGTCAGATTGAATCCTTTCTGCGTTCTTAACAAACTGCCAGCTGTAAGTTATTCACCAACTTTTCCATTGAATTATACCTTCACTCAGATTGCTTTTTCATACTCATTTAACGTTTTGCAGGCCGATTCACCTTTTTGGACTAAAAAGCTGCAGGATAAGCCGGCCAGGAAAACTCGGATAAAGAGCAATGCTATCAAAAAGCCTGCTAAGAAAAAGACCAATCCCGCCGAGTTGTTCAACTTGGATAAAAATGATGATGACAAGTCGGAGGTAGAACTTGACTCCCTTGGTTCATTCTTTGTACATCTTATTGACAATGACCATTATCAGGATGATGCGGAGGCCAGCCATGCAGATGATGAAGAGATAATTACCCTTTCCTCCGGCTCAGAACCTCTACCAACACAAAAAACTCGACAATAAGCCGGAAAGTAAGATTTTCTCACCCTTTAGCTTACTTGGATCCCAAATTTATTTTGAAGAAACAACAGCATGGAGCTCACCGCACGACCCGAAACAACGGCTGTGCAGTTTTATCCTCCGGTTTACCCAACACACCAGTCCCTTGCAAGAGCCGTGCCGAGGTTTCACAAATTTCTGACTCATATTATCCCAAGGCGGGTCTTTTTTATCAACCTCTTAATCCATCTGATTCAAACTATCATGGAACATCTCACTGCTCATCCGGCGAGTCAACTGGAACTCAGATTTCGGCCTTCAAAATTGCTCCTGGGTAAGTATATATTTAATCATTTGAAACTTCATGCCTTGTTGATATGCTGGCATCTTTGTATTTCTTATTTTCAGTGGCATGGCCAAGCCCAGCAAGAAAGCGAAACTGAACAAACTGGCCGAAGATTCCAACCCTTCTGAGCCGGAAAAGCAATTCGCAAAGGCCTCTCATCAAACCGCTGAGGCTACCCTTGATGACCTGCCGCCTGAAAAGCACGACGTCACCATAGATCATGTAGATGTTGAACCGGTCATCGCAAAGTCGCCAAGTCCCATCAAGCCTGCTGAAGAAAAAGCTAACGATGTCATCATTACCAGACTTGGTTATACAGCACCGGGCAACCCTACTGCTTTATCCAAACACAGTGCCAAGGAAGAATTTACTGCTGCTGATAAAGGCAAGTGGAGAGTAGACTTGGAAAGCTAAGCCCACTTCAGTGCCCAAGAGATTCAGTCCGGTTATTTAAACCTTCTGTATACCAGCCGTGATTTTGAAGCCGGCTTGGTCAACCTGATGAAGGAGCGTCTTGAGGTAATCCAACACAATCCTCTTCATAAATATATCTCTACCAGCCGCCAAGTCTATAGAATATGATAGAATTGAATATACTGTAGACTTTCAGATAGTCATACATAGATGATGAAAACTAGTAGTCCTCAAGGGCTGGCTTAAACTATCAAGTTAAGCCAGGACTTCAATTAGCAGTGATCAACTTTGCATCTGTAGCCCCCAAGGGCCGGTTTAATCTATCAAGTTAAGCCGGGACTTCAATTAGCATTGATCAACTTTGCATCTGTAGCCCCCAAGGGCCGGTTTAATCAGTATGAATAAACTGAGACTTATCACCATGGCTGAATAAAATCCAATTATGTAGCCTTTATGAACCAAACCATATCATTTTTCCCGGGCCATCATAAAAACTTGTCTTTAAAAAGAGCAATAGGCATTAGCCCCCAAGTGCCAAGGAAAATACTTGTATTGTGGTTGGGACTTAAAAAATAATCACGATCAAAATACCTTCCATGTTGTTCATGTCGCAGGCTGAACTAAATGAGAAGGAATCCCAACTCAAAGATATGAGGGCCAATATTCAAACTCAGCAATCTAAGACTTCAAAAGCCAAATCAGAGCTGAAGACTGCATTGGAAAACATTGAGCTGTTGAAATAAAACTTCAGCACTAATAGAACCAGCTGGGAGACCGAGAAGGCATCTCTATTAAAGAGAGTAGAGGATGTCGAAGCAGCCCTTAAACCAGTAACTAACGAGTTGTCCGGTATAAAGCATCAGATCAACAGCATGACATCGGTCATCTTCGGTAAGTAGCAAAAATTACTCTTCTTTGCACGAACAGGCATAGCATAATCATCTGCCAGTTTATCAATAATTTTACTGATGCAGGCTCTCAAAGCGTCAAGTTGGGCTTAGATATGTGCATCAAGCTTAAGGCTATCTATACTCTTGTAGAACAGCTATACATTGTCACTCAACAGACAATTGCTGTTGTCGACGTACTGGGAACGGGGGTCCCTAGACTTGCCTGCCTGCGGCCCATGGCGTGGCTCCACCAGCGGCCCCGTACGACCCATCTTCATCAGCCAACGCTCAAGACCCTCGCGAGGCGGACGACGCAAGGCCTCCTCAGGGGCGGCCTCACCAGGCTGGCTCGCGAGGGGCAGAGAGATCAAGGCGAGGGGCACCTTGCGAGGTTTCTCTGACGCAAGGCATGACGACCAAGGCCAGGTGGGCGCCATAGCATGCAGCATACTCGTTTCCTCTTTGGTGCTAAAGAGGCAAGCATAGGCGAGGAGTCCCGAGGCATCAAGCAAAGGTTCATATCGGTGCAACAAGACCAAGACCAGCAGGACGGCAGGACGGAGGTCACCGTGGAGCCCAAGACGGCGTCACCACCAGAGCCTTTGGCAGGCGAAGACCACCTGTCGGTGTCAAAACCGGCGGATCTCGGGTAGGGGGTCCCGAACTGTGCGTCTAGGCGGATGGTAATAGGAGACGAGGGACACGATGTTTTACCCAGGTTCGGGCCCTCTCGATGGAGGTAAAACCCTATGTTCTGCTTGATTAATATTGATGATATGGGTAGTACAAGAGTGGGTCTACCACGAGATCAAGGAGGCTAAACCCTAAAGCTAGCCTATGGTATGATTGTTGTAATGTATGTTGTCCTACGGACTAAAGCCCTCCGGTTTATATAGACACCGGAGGAGGCTAGGGTTACACAGAGTCGGTTACAATGGTAGGAGATCTACATATCTGTATCGCCAAGCTTTCCTTCCACGCCAAGGAAAGTCCCATCTGGACACGGGACGGAGTCTTCAATCTTGTATCTTCGTAGTCTTGGAGTCCGGCGGACGATGATAGTCCGGCTGTCCGGACACCCCCTAGTCCAGGACTCCCTCAGTAGCCCCCGAACCAGGCTTCAATGACGATAAGTCCAGCGCGTATATAGTCTTCGGCGTTGCAAGGCGGGTTCTCCCTTCAAGTTCCATGTACCTGCCGAACAGTGTCTGGCTTTATCATAAATACTGTGTTTCTCGGCTTCTACGCCCAATAATGGTCTTTTTCCACGCGTCGCACGAATGCGAAAAGCCAGGGTGTCTTTTATGTTTCACCCCCTAGTCGTGCGAGTCGTCCGCCTACAAAAGAGGCAAAAATCCAGATCCAGACCGCACCATCTTCCTCCCGCAAATACTCCATCGGAGCGCCCTTGACCTAAAAATCCATTCCATCATGGACCGTCGACGCGGCTCCTCTTCTCGCGCTCCCAGCCCACCGCCAGGGGATTGGAGGAGGTGCTCTGTTCCGCACAACGAGCTGTTGAAGCTCCAAGCGGGGGGATATCTTCCTTCGGCCTTCATGGTCCTAGTTCAAGCCGGGCTGGTCACTTATCAAGGTGGGAGGCAAGCGGAGGCTACCCCAAGTCCCAACAAAGGGGAGCGAGTATGCTTCGTCCCTTATCTGATAAGGGGACTCGGATTCCCAATACATCCGTTCCTCCGCGGGCTCCTGGAGTTCTACGGACTCCAGCTCCACCACCTCACGCCCGCCTCTGTCCTGCATATCGCGGGCTACGTAGCTCTCTGCGAGCTATTCCTGGGCGTTGAGCCCCATTTTGCATTGTGGAAGAGGCTATTCAGCCTCGTACCCCGTTCTCACGAGGGGTCCATATATCAAGTGGGCGGCGCCGAAATATGGTGCATCGTCGGGACCGGATACCCATCCGGTACTCCCAAGAAGGCGTCCGAAGACTGGCCTTCAGAGTGGTTTTATATAGGAGACGCTCCGCTGCCGGACCTAGTCCGGATTGGCCTCCCGGAGTTTAGTGCTGCTCCTCTGAAGAAACGCCTCAGCTAGCGCCCACGGAGCCCCCGATTGGAGGAAGACAAGAGCGTCCATTACTTGATGGGCCGAATAAGATTACTTGCCCATTCCGGGTTGACCATGATTGGAGTCATGGCGACATGCATCATGCGGGGGGTACAGCCATTGCAATACAGAGGCCACCCCATGTGGGATTTCAACGGGGAAGACGATGCCACCCGTCATGGCCGCGAAGGGCCGGATTCGACCGAGGATCTGGTGGAGATCCTGTCCAGCCTGTACAAAGGGGAGAAGGAGGACTTCCTTCGAACGAACCCTTTGAATGGGTTTTCCATGAACAACCCTAGAGGATGGGTAAGCGAACACCTTTTAAGGGCTCAACCCATGCTTTCGAAGTTTAGGCTTCTTACATTATGTCTTCGGCGCAGGATCTACGCCGGACTGTGGAGGACATGGTAAGTCCCGCTCCGCAACCTGAGGATCCAGAAAGATCCCTAGATCCGGCCTCCGAAGAGGATCCGGACATCAAGGTGGAGCTGATCGACGGGGTATTTCACCAGCTCAGCATGGACAACGCCTTGGTCGCCATTACAGCGGACTACCCCGGACTGTATCCGGCTTCCTAGGTGACTGTGACCGAGGTCCGGACACCATTATCTCTTCCTTGCCCCTTTCTGACCTTCGCGAACGACGGCATTTTGCAGGAAGCGCCTTCATGGCGGGAAGCCGAGCCCGCGGCAGCTAACCAACAAAGGTCAGTCCGGACCAGCAGGCAGAAAAGGAGCGCGGTACGGACTGAAACGTCGCTGCAAAGGTATAACTCGTATTTGAATTTTCAGAGCAACGTTCCTAGGAAGCGTCTGAGTGCTCATGATCTTTATAAAGTGCTCATGATCCCGGACTGCGGGCGCGGAAGTTGCCGATCCAACCTACACCGGCCAGGCTCCAGCGCCCGGGCTAGAGGGGGAGGCAAGCGCAAGACGCGAGCCGGATCCTTCTCCAATGGAGGACACCGACAGACTGTCCGCCACCAAATCTGAGGTGGAGAGTGCCATGAACCATAGGCGCCGCCGGACAGTGTTTCATGAAGCGTGCTTCTCCCCTGAGGCATTGGACGCCTTTAATGCAGGGGACGCGCACCTCCGTGCCGCTCAAGATGGGTTTACCAGAGCCACGGAGCAGTATGTGAAAGACATACGGGTAAGGGAATTTTAATGGTTATATATATACCAGTAGCCCCCGAGACTTGAAGCAGTTATGTTAACTGATTTGAGGATCAATTAAAACGCGGGCTCTTACCGAGAAGAATGCCCAGCTGTCTCAGGAGCTGCAAGAATGCAAGGCCCAACTTGAGGCCGCACTTGCTGCCGCAGGAGGAGACGCAGAGACCCCTCCTGGTAACACATTTTTATTACTAAATATAAGCGCTGTGCGGCGTGCGCGCAAGTTTAATAGTGACATTGCAGGTGCCGCCGGACAAGATCCGGACAGGCAAGAATTACTGCGCCAGCTAAAGGCCGGCGAGAGAGTGCTGAATAGGGTGCAGCAAGAAAGGAACCAGCTCCAAAATGCCAACGCCAAGCTCGGAGAAGAGCTGAAAGGCGCTCAGGCCGGGCTGTCCAGCTCCGTTAAGGAGAATCAGCGGCTTCATCGCGGCATTTATAGTAAGTGCTTGAGCGGACTCTTTTGAAAAGAAGAGTTCGGCGAGGAAGTAAACTGACATAGTATGTCTTGTAGGTATACTCACAGGTCGCCCTGCGGAGGAGATGCCCATATCAACGGGTGATCAACTTCCCGAGCTGTTGCAACTGCTCGAACGAGTTCGGCAGGCAATGAGCGGCGTCGTCCAGGCTTTATGGCCAGCCTTCTCCCTACCCGAGGGCCTCGGGGAGCTTGCGGAGAAGCTGCAGGGAGTGCGGCAGCGCTTCCACTTGTGGAAGATTTCGGCTTGCCGTCAAGGTGCCAGGGAGGCTTGGGCCATGGTGAAGACGCGTTACAAGAAGGCGGATCCCAACCACATGGCTGAAGTTGGACCGGTGGGGCCCAATGGGAAGGAGATCCCTGTGAGTTTAGTATACAGCCAAGTAGAGTTGGCTGCTAAATTTTCCCAACGGGACTGTAAGTTAGAAAGCCTGTTAGATGGGATTGAGGAGGAATACAATCAGTAAATTTGATAATGTATGTTTTCCTTTAAAGTGACATGTGAAATGCCTTCTAGCCGGATTGTAGATCATTTGTCTTTGCCGACCTTTTCGCTTCAACCTCGGGACCCTAGAGTCCGGAGTGTGTCCGAATACCTCTTTGGTTGAGAAACAACCGTGGTATGCATGGAGACCAGGCGTAGGGGTCATTAGTGCTTTATCAGACAAGTGCCCAACTAGTTATGTTATATTACATGGTTAGTAAGAAACATCTTCCAGGGAGAATAGTTCCGTTAAGGGTTCCTTTCGCTGGGAGGCATGCCCTAAAGTGCATGTCCGGACTGGAAAGAAAGCAGTAAAACATCTGGGGGCGGATAAATAAATAGGTAAAAAGTCATCTTTTAAGTCACCGACCGAATATTCCCTTAAAAACGCTAGCTTTCGGCTTCACCCAGTCTGAGGTACACATCCGGCTGACCCGGCAGTAGCAATCACAGAGGTGCTCCCTTTACCTCCTAGCCGAACAATCGGGAATGTAGGGGTAAGCACAGGAGCCAGGCAACCTAGCTTGGCCAAAACTTAAGTCATATCGATGCATATAATGGTGAGTAAAAGGTACATGTGGAAGCTTGACACATGTGCTGGGTATGAAACCCTTATAATTGAGCTTTTGTAAAAGAAGCCCCTAGGAATAATGAGTGCAGATGGCACATCACGTGTATGCGAAAAATTCGAAAGTAGGCCCTTAAGGGCTTTTGAATAAAAAGGTATGAAAAGAGAAACAAAAGACAGCCGAAGTGTAAAAGTTTGGACGGGGGAAGGGGACGAACTCTTAGTCCGGCGCTAGGCATAGAATCTTCGGAGGCGGGCTGCGTTCCATGGGTTCGGCTCGAGTCGGTTATCCGACGCATTTCGTAGACGGTATGCTCCGCCGGTCAGGACTTGATCGATAATGAAGGGGCCCTCCCATTTGGGCTTGAGCTTGTCCTTTTTCTTGTCCGGCAGGCGTAGAACGAGTTCACCAACGTTGTAAGTCTTGGCCCGTACTTCTCTGCTTTGATATCTTCGGGCCTGTTGCTGATAAAATGCGGAACGAGCCTTGGCGACGTCGCGTTCTTCCTCCAATGTGTCCAAGCTGTCCTGCCGATCAAGCTTGGCCTCTCTTTCCTTGTACATGCGCACTCGAGGTGAGTCATGAATAATGTCGCAGGGCAAGACTTCCTCTGCGCCATATACCATAAAAAATGGTGTGAATCCGGTAGTGCGGTTAGGCGTTGTCCGCAGCCCCCAGAGTACGGAGTCGAGCTCCTCGACCCAGTGTGTGTCAGATTTAGTAAGTGACCGCACTAGTCTGGGTTTAATGCCGCTCATTATTAGACCATTTGCTCGTTCCACTTGACCGTTGGTTTGAGGGTGATAGACTGAAGCGTAGTCGAGCTTGATGCCCATAGTTTTGCACCATGACTTAACCTCATCGGCTGTGAAGTTCGTGCCGTTGTCGGCGATGATGCTGTGGGGGACTCCGTAGCGGTGTACTACCCCGGATATAAAGTCTATCACTAGTCCGGACTCTGCCGTTTTGACCGGTTTGGCCTCTATCCATTTGGTGAATTTATCCACCATGACCAATAGGTACCTTTGCTTGTGGGTTCCCCCTTTAAGGGGTCCAACCATATCGAGCCCCCATACCGCGAACGGCCAGGTAATGGGTATAGTTTTAAGGGCGGTGGGCGGCATGTGGCTCTGATTAGCAAAGAGCTGACAACCAACGCATCTCTGGACTAAGTCTTGGGCATCTGCCCGGGCCGTCGGCCAATAAAACCCTGTACGGAATGCCTTTCCTACAAGGGCGCGGGCTGCTGCGTGGTGTCCGCCTAGTCCGGCATGAATTTCAGCCAGGAGGTTTCACCCTTCCTCTTCTGAGATACATCTTTGAAGGACTCCGGTTGTGCTTTTCTTATAAAGTTCTCCCTCATGGACCTTGTAGGCTTTCGATCGTCGGACTATGCAGCGAGCCTCGTTTTGGTCTTCGGGAAGTTCCTGCCTAAGCAAGTAGGCTAGGAATGGTTCTGTCCACAGGGCGATTACTGCTATTATGACATGGGCTGAGGGTGTTATGTCATCGGCTGAACCGCCGATTGGCGCGGTTTTTTCCGGTTTGTCATTTCCGGGCTCCTCTTCCCATAGTACGGATGGCTTGAAGAGCCGTTCCAGGAAGATATTTGGAGGGACAGCATCACGTTTCGCACCGATGCGTGCCAGTACGTCGGCCGCTTGGTTATTATCTCGGGCTATGTGATGGAATTCGAGTCCTTCAAACCGAGCTGACATTTTTAGGACAGCATTGCGATATGCTGCCATTTTTGGATCCTTGGCGTCAAAGTCTCCGTTTATTTGGGATATTGCAAGGTTTGAATCCCCGCACACCTCTAGGCGTTGAATGCCCATGGAGACTGCCATCCGTAGACCATGTAACAAGGCCTCGTATTCGGCTGCGTTGTTGGAGTCCGTGTACATTATTTGAAGTACATACTAGACTGTGTCTCCGGTTGGGGACGTCAATACGACGCCAGCCCCCAGTCCGGCCAACATTTTAGAGCCGTCGAAATGCATAGTCCAATTGGAGTATGCGCCGTACTCTTTAGGGAGTTCGGCTTCGGTCCATTCGGCGACAAAGTCAGCCAAAACTTGTGACTTTATAGCTCGCCGAGGTTTGTAAGTTATATCGAATGGTAAGAGCTCAATGGCCCATTTCGCAATCCTGCCCATTGCGTCGCGGTTATTTATAATGTCATTGAGTGGTACTTCAGAGGCCACTGTTATTCGAACACTCTTGAAAGTAGTGTCGGAGCTTCCGGGACGTCATGAACACGGCATATGCTATCTTCTGATAGTGCGGGTAACGGGACTTGCAGGGGGTTAACACAGTGGATACATAATATACTAGTTTTTGAAGAGGGAATTTGTGCCCTTTTGTCTCTCGTTCGACGACGAGTACCGCGCTTACAACTTGATGCGTTGCTGCGATGTATAACAACATTGGTTTGCCCAGATTGGGCGCAGCCAGGACCGGATTTGTTGCCAATATGGCCTTTATTTCTTCGAGTCCAGCAGTGGCAGCATCCGTCCACTCGAAGTGTTCGGTGCGCCTGAGGAGGCGATAGAGGGGCAACGCCTTTTCTCCTAGACGGGAGATAAAGCGGCTTAGAGCTGCCACACATCCTGTTAATTTTTGTATTTGTTTGAGGTCTTTTGGAATGTCCAACTGTGACAGAGCTCGGATTTTAGCTGGGTTTGCTTCGATTCCTCTACCAGATACAATGAAGCCCAGCAGCTTTCCGGCTGGTACGCAGAAAACACATTTTCCGGCTTCAGCTTGATGTCATATGCTCTGAGGTTTTCGAACGTGAGCCTCAAATCGTCCACTCGAGTTTCGACGTGTTTTGTTTTGACGACTACGTCGTCTACGTATGCCTCAACTGTTTTGCCGATCTGGGTAGCCAGGCATGTTTGAATCATGCGCTGATATGTTTCCCTGGCGTTTTTAAGTCCGAAGGGTATCGTGTTGAAGCAGAATGGTCCGTAAGGAGTGATGAATGCCGTTGCGGCTTGGTCTGCTTCTGCCATCTTGATTTGATGGTAGCCAGAGTATGCGTCGAGGAAGCACAATGAATCGTGCCCTGCGGTAGCATCGATAATTTGGTCGATGCGGGGGAGAGGGAAGGGATCCTTTGGGCAAGCCTTATTGAGGTCTTTAAAATCGACACAGAGGCGCCAGGATTTGTCCTTCTTTGGTACCATTACCAGATTTGCTAGCCAATCCAGATGTTTGATATCTCTGATAAATCCGGCTTCCAATAGTTTGGCTAGCTCTTCTCCCATTTCTTGTCTTTTGGGTTCGGAAAATCGTCGAAGAGCCTATTTGACTGGCTTAAATCCTTTTAGGATGTTTAGGCTGTGTTCTGCCAACCTGCGTGGGATTCCGGGCATATCCGAAGGATGCCAGGCAAAAATGTCCCAATTTTCCCGAAGGAATTCGCGCAGTGCGGTGACTACTTCGGGGTTCAATTGTGCCCCAATGGAGGCCGTCTTTGTTGGGTCCGTTGGATGGACCTGGAATTTTATTATTTCATCTGCTGGTTTGAAGGAGGTGGACTTGGATCTTTTATCGAGTATCACATCGTCCCTGTTCACCGTAGAGCGCAGCGCGGTGAGTTCTTCTGCTGCTAAGGCTTCGGATAGTGCCTCCAGGGCTAGTGCGGCTGTCTTGTTCTCGGCGCGGAGTGCTATGTCCGGATCACTAGCGAGAGTGATTATTCCGCCGGGCCGAGGCATTTTGAGCTTCATGTACCCGTAATGAGGTACTGCTTGAAAAATTGTGAATGCCTCTCGTCCTAATATAGCGTGATATCCGCTGTTGAACGGGGCCACTTGGAACGTGACTTCTTCGGATCTGTAATTGTCCGGCGAGCCGAACACCACATCGAGTGTGATTTTTCCGATGCAGCGTGCTTCCCGGCTAGGGATTATTCCTCTGAAGGTTGTGCTGCTTCGCTCAATACGGCTCCAATCAATTTCCATTTTTCTCAAAGTTTCCTCGTAAATGAGGTTTAATCCGCTGCCGCCATCCATGAGGACTTTTGTCAGTCGAAAGCCGTCCACTATGGGACTAAGCACCAGTGCGGCTGGTGCTCTGGCTGTTCGAAACTTAGGCTCGTCGTTGGTGTTGAGGGTAATAGTTGTGTCGCTCCATGGATTTGCTGTTGCTACTTGGTAGACTTCGGCGAGTCCGCGGATTGTTCGTTTTCGCATATTGTTTGATGCGAAGGTCTCGAAGACTGTTGATACTGTACCGGTATTGTTGGGGTGGTTTCCTGGGGCTAGAAGCTCCTCGCCTCTTTTGGCCACCTGCCGTAATATCCAACATGCTCAAAGGCTATGTGTTGGGACGGCTCCATCTGTACTATGAAGCTTACAGGGTCCATTGAGCCATCCCTCCAGTACGGTTCCATGCCCTTTATTGGGTTTTTGCTTTTTTGTTTTTGCATCTGGGGCCTGAGTGTGCGGCACCCTTTTGTTGCGGACTGGGGTCAAGGCCGGATTATCCCAAAATTGGTTTTCAGTTTTCCGGAAACTCTCCATCGCACAGTACTTTCGTACTATGGACGCCAGATCGGTGAAGCATGTAATTTTACGACGATCGATGGCGTTCAATATTCCCTTGTCCGTGCAATTATTGCAGAAGATTGAGACTACGTTTTCCTCTCGGCAGTCCTTTATCCTGTCCATAACCAGGAGGAATCTGGCCCAGTAGTGATGTACTGTTTCGGCGGGCTCTTGCCATATTAGAGATAGATCGCATATGTCTGGGTGGGCTGGTGGACTAAAATCCGGATCCCTGCCCATCTTAGGGCTTAAAGGCCGAGGAGTTTCCGAATTCGGAAGCTTGGGTTGCTGGACACGATCCAGCGAGTCCGGAGCGATGCATGGTTTTAAGTTCAATGCTCGATCGAAGTCCGTCCCTCTGCGGAAATCCGGCGTGGAGGGTTCAGGAATCAGGATGTGACTAGTTTTCAATATAGGCGAAGAGTTGCCGTATTGCTCCTCTACCACTGCGACGTGGTGGGTGGCCTGGGGAGAGTTAATCTCTCTCAGATTGGTTTTAAGCCCAATCTGATTGTAGTCTGTAGCGACTCCCAGGGCGGCGATGCGATCCAAGAGCTCGTTAACAGACGAGAGCTCTGTTGGATTCAACTGTTCGGCAGAGTTCGAGCTGACGCGAAGATTGCCTCTGACGACTTGAGAAGTCATTGTCGAAGCGGTGGCCGGACAGGCGGTCATAAGAAAACCACCTAGCCGGATAGTTTGGCCGGCGGCCAAGGCCCCTTTGGCGAAAACACCGTCTTTGAAGACGGGTGGAGGCATCCTTCCTATATCGGTGATGACACAGAGGAACTCTCAATGAAAGCACCAATGTCGGTGTCAAAACCAGCGGATCTCGGGTAGGGGGTCCCGAACTGTGCGTCTAGGCGGATGGTAACAGGAGACAAGGGACACGATGTTTTACCCAGGTTCGGGCCCTCTCGATGGAGGTAAAACCCTACGTCCTGCTTGATTAATATTGATGATATGGGTAGTACAAGAGTGGATCTACCACGAGATCAAGGAGGCTAAACCCTAAAGCTAGCCTACGGTATGATTGTTGTAACGTATGTTGTCCTACAGACTAAAGCCCTCCGGTTTGTATAGACACCGGAGGAGGCTAGGGTTACACAGAGTCGGTTACAATGGTAGGAGATCTACCTATCCGTATCGCCAAGCTTGCCTTCCACGCCAAGGAAAGTCCCATCCGGACACGGGACGGAGTCTTCAATCTTGTATCTTCGTAGTCTTGGAGTCCGGCGGACGATGATAGTCCGGCTGTCCGAACACCCCCTAGTCCAGGACTCCCTCACCACCTTTAGTCATGATAACTTGTACTGGTTGTCCCCCTTCAAATTTGGCCGTTGATTGGATCCCTTCCCGCCTAACGTTTGGGGAGAGGACCAGGGCCTCTATAAATAGGACTAGCCACCACAGTAGGAGGCAACTGATCTTGGGCTAAAGAGATCATCCTCATCCACACAAGCTCACCAAGCATAAGAACACCTCTCCTCAGGAGGCTGTTCTTCCCTTGTAACTATTCATCCTCAGCCCAAGAGGCAATCTACCACACCACACTGGAGTAGGGTATTACACCACATCAGTGGCCTGAACCAGTATAAACCTTGTGTCCCCTGTTCTTTGAGTTCGTCGTGCTGAGCCTTGAGATCGCGGTGAGGGTGTGAGCTAGGGGGAGGAGAGATCTTCGTGCGCACCCCAGAGTTCGAACCTCAATGGTTTTGCCGGAACCCGAAATCCGACAGCTGCTGCTATTCATAAGAAACATCCGCCCATCCTCATCAAGGAAACCTTGGAGAAGTTATCGGTCATGCCCCAAAGGATTGACGAGTTAAAGCGAGCATCTGCCAGGGCTAGCGCCATGACTTCCTTAAGCCGGGTAAAGGCGTGGCAAGGAAGATCTTGATCCAGAAGACTTAGCCAATGGTTGCACTAGTGTAAAAGAAGACAGGTCTCCCTTCAGCGCTGATGATTTTGCACAAATAGCAAGGGAAACGCGTCCATTAGCAAGCAAGCTGGCCGAAGAGACAAATCTATCCCAATACCAGGCAGCTTATGATGCTGACAACAAGAAGGTGAGGGCGTCGGTTCATCAAGAGGTGGATCTCATCCCTCCGAATCATAAGCACACGTTCGCTCCTGGCATTGATCCATCAAATCTTATTAACGACGAGGATGTGTTTAGATCTTTGACTGGTATCAACTGGGCTACCCCTGACTTCCATCCAATGGATAATCAAGGAGTTGAAGAAGAAGAAGCGCATGATGATCCGGAGGCTTCAACCCGCCAAGAGTAGAAGTCTTAAGTCATGAGCCGGTTTACCAGCCATAGCATATGGATGCTATGTCTTTCAAAAACACTTATCCTTTTGGGCCATCAGATGCCTTGTAATATGCTAGTAAAAAACAATGATCTGTCGTGCCATCGTGCACGTTTATTTGCATAGCACTGCCGATCCGTTATCCGAAGATCTACCACTTATGCTTATAATATCATCAATTCTGCAAACCATGCTTATCATTTTTCCTGCACATAAACAGATAACAGGTACCCTGGTGGTTTACCCCAGCGAGGGTCACAATACCACATATAGAAACCACTGACGACTAAATAGTCCATAACCAGGGCCGGTTTATCAAAACCTCATATAATCATAATAGAATAAATATCATACCTGTGATATTTGTTCATACTGCCGGCTTATCATGCATCGTGCAGTAAGGGTCACAGCCCAAAGATTGAGAGCACAACGCTCGGTGCAATTTATTCATACCACCGGCTTACAACGTAGGCAGCAAGGGGTAACATCCCAAAGCTTAGAGCTAGAACTCCAAGCACATAATCATCATATTTTGGCGACTTAAAGTCCAAAACCAGGCCGGGTTAATAAAACTCTGGATAGATTCATATATGAACCATAAGGCAACATGGCCCAAATCAGTTTTCAACAATATAACAATATTGCAACAAAAGATGAATCTCAAAAAATATTCAAAGCAAATATAAGGCAGAAAAAACTAAGGCATTCATAGGCTGCCAGGCCTCAATTTCAAGTGCTATTCAAGGGCCATAGAGCCACTGAGTTAAACCTTAATTCAAACCCGTAAGTCGGACCTCACATGACCAATCGTCGTTTTAACTTTGATAAATTCAGGGTCTTTATAAGATTGATTGTCAAGAGTACGGTGAGTCATTCTAAGATTACCTGGTCAGAGTGGCATGCAAACAAAGGTAGGATAACCCAGATTTTTGGTGAATACACCTGGCATCCAAGCCTATTACAAGGGACAACAAAGCTCTTGTTCATTAACAAAGAGGCCCCAAGTAATATTTCATTCCAGGCGTATAAGCCGGATTAATAGGGTAGTCATAGCTATGCTCAATGAGCAAGAATCCCCTAAGTATTTGTAATCATGGCGTACAAGCCAGATCAAGAGGGTAGTCATAGCTATGCTCAATGAGCAGGGAGCCCCCAAGTGATCGTATAAAGGGACAATAAAGACTCATATTCTCAAAAATGAAACGATAGAGGCCCTGCTTTATCAGGGATGCCATCTTTATTATATTCATCATAGTATATACATGGACAAAGTATGTATATCACAGGAACCGGTGGCTCATGTGTAATAAGGCCGAAGATGAGCATTGTTCCATGGCTGACGGGTCTCCTCCTCTGATTTGCGTGAGTCCTAGTGCTCCCGAACATCAATGAGGTAGTATGATCCATTGTTCAGATTCTTGCTGACCACAAAGGGCCCTTCCCAAGGTGGGGATAGCTTGTGCATGTCAGTTTGATCCTGGATGAGCCGGAGCACCAAATCTCCTTCTTGAAAGGTTCTGGTTCTAACCCAGCGGCTATGATAACAACGCAGATCTTGCTGGTAAATCGCCAAATGAGCCGCTGCACGGTCACGCTCCTCATCCAACAGGTCAAGAGCATCCTGACGTGCTTTTTCATTATCCTCTTCAACATAAGCCACCACACGGGGCGAGTCCTGACGGATGTCACTAGGGAGAACCGCCTCTGCTCCGTAAACCATGAAGAAAGGCGTGTAACCCGTAGATCTATTGGGGGGGTAGTATTGATACTCCATAACACTGAGGGTAATTCCTCTACCCAACAACCCAGCGTCCTCTGCAAAGGGACCAGAAGCCGGGGCTTGATGCCTCTCAAAATATCTTGATTGGCTCTTTCAGCTTGGCCATTGGACTGGGGGTGAGCCACTGATGATACATCAAGACAAATATGCTCTCGTTGGCAGAATTCTTTCATAGCACCCTTGGACAAATTAGTGCCATTATCAGTTATAATGCTATGAGGAAAGCCAAACTGGAAAATCACCTTTTTGATGAACTGAACCGCTGTTGCCGCGTCACACTTACTAACCGGCTCTGCCTCAACCCACTTTGTGGATTTGTCAACCGCCACCAAAAGGTGGGTCTTTTTATCTTTGGACCGTTTGAAAGGTCCAACCATATCCAGCCCCCCGACTGCAAACGGCCAAGTAATTGGAATCATCCACAATTCTTGAGCCGGCACATGAGCTCGGCTTGAAAATTTCTGACAACCATCACATTTACTGACCAAATCCTCTACATCAGTGAGGGAGTCCTAGATTAGGGGGTATCCGGACAGCCGGACTATATCCTTTGGCCGGATTGTTGGACTATGAAGATACAAAATTGAAGACTTCCTCTCGTGTCCGGATGGGACTCTCATGGCATGGAAGGCAAGCTTGGCGATACGGATATGTAGATCTCCTTCTGTTGTAACCGACTTTGTGTAACCCTAGCACCCTCCGGTGTCTATATAAACCGGAGGGTTTAGTTTGAAGGACGACAACAATCATACTATAGGCTAGCTTCTAGGGTTTAGCCTCTATGATCTCGTGGTAGATCAACTCTTGTAATAATCATATTCATCAAGATCAATCAAGCAGGAAGTAGGGTATTACCTCCATAGAGAGGGCCCGAACCTGGGTAAACATCGTGTCCCTTGCCTCCTGTTACCATCCGCCTTAGACGCACAGTTCGGGACCCCCTACCCGAGATCCGCCAGTTTTGACACCGACATTGGTGCTTTCATTGAGAGTTCCACTATGTCGTTGCTACAAGGTTCGATGGCCCATTCGATCGTCAACAACGATGCGGTCCAGGGTGAGGTTTTCCTCCTCGAACAGATCTTCGTGTTCAGTAGCTTCGCACTGCGGGCCAACTCGTTTGGCCATCTGTACCAGATCGAGAGCTACGCCCCTGGCCATCAGGTCAGGTTTGGAAACTTGAATTACACTGCAGATATCCGCGGAGACTTGATCTTCGACGGATTCGGGCCCGTGCCAGGTGTGCCGCACGATCACAATGAGCACAATATAGCTCTGCCGAGACAGTGTTTGGGAGATCACGCCAGCAACTACTCCGTCCTCTAGTCCGGAGCAGATCGCGCCATCCAAGGATGGGTGGATAGACTCTGCCATGGAGACCGTGCCCTCAGTGGGGATAGAGCCGAATACTGACCTTACCCTTCACGAGAGCCGTGTCACTGAACTGCTGGACTCGTCCTCGGCTACGGACTCCGTACCACCTGCGCCCATACCTATCGAATCCGATTGGGTGCCGATCATGGAGTTCACCTCCGCAGATATCTTTCAGCACTCGCCCTTCGGCAACATACTGAACTCATTGAAATCGCTCTCCCTGTCTGGAGAACCTTGGCCGAACTATGTCCGGCTAGAGTGGGATGCGGATGACGAAGAAATTCAATCCCCACCCACCACCCACTTAGTAGCCACTGTCGATGATTTAACCGACATGCTCGACTTCGACTCCAAAGACATTGATGGTATGGACACCGATGCTGGAGATGAACAGGAACCACTGCCCACAGGGCACTGGACCGCCACCTCATCATATGATATATACATGGTGGATACACCCAAAGAAGGCAATGGCGACAAGACAACAGAGGACGATCCCTCCAAGAAGCAACCTCAGCGTCAACGTCAGTGGCGCCGCTCTATGTCTCGCCACAGCAAAAGCGGTGATACCGGCACAGGAGATAACAGTACTCTAGATAGTGCCCAAGATGATGACAATCCCCTCCAGAAAGATCAAGAGCCGGAGGATGAACAAGCCAGCCCTCCTAAGAGAGCGGTAGAGGGAGAAACGGAGGACGACAACTATATGCCTCCCTCCAAAGACGAAGCGAGCCTCAACGACGAAGAATTTGTCGTGCCTGAGGATCCCGTTGAGCAGGAGCGCTTTAAGCGCTGGCTTATTGCCACAGCAAATAGCCTGAGGAAAAAGCAGCAACAACTTCGAGCTGATCAGGATCTGCTAGCAGATAGATGGACTGAAGTCCTTGCGGCTGAGGAGTACGAACTCGAACTCCCTTCTAGAGGTCACCCCGCGTTCGATGCGGCTGATTGGCCACCCCGTGGCCGAGATAGAGAGGCAGTACGGCCTGAAAATCATCCTGCACCCCGCCGCCATTCAAACAAACATACCAAGGCAACGGGAAACACGCGAGACTTGCGAGACGTATTGGAAGACAGGCAAAACATGCTAGATCGATCTATGGATCACGGGGCCGTGCCCCTACAAGGGACGGTGACCGCCTCACCGGATATAGTAAAAGCAATTCCGGACTGGCCGAATACAGCAGGCAGGACGCATACGAGCTGCTCGCGACATAGCCCAGCACAGAGGTGCGACACACTCCCTATGCTTCACCAACGAAGTAATGGAGCATGAATTCCCAGAAGGTTTTAAACCTGTAAATATCAAATCATATGATGGTACAACAGAACCCGCGGTATGGATTGAGGACTTCCTCCTCCACATCCACATGGCCTGCGGTGATGATCTACATGCCATCAAGAACCTCTCGTTAAAACTCAAAGGACCAACTCGGCATTGGCTGAATAGCCTGCCAGCAAACTCCGTCGGCTATTGGGAGGATCTGGAAGACGCATTTCTCGACAATTTCCAGGGCACTTATGTGGACCACCAGATGCCGATGACTTGAGCCACATAATTCAGCAACCAGGGAAATTGGCCAGGCAATTCTGGACACGGTTCCTAACAAAGAAAAACCAAATTGTCGACTGTCTAGATGCAGAAGCCTTAGCGGAATTCAAGCACAACATCCGTGACGAGTGGCTCGCCCGGCACCATGGCCAGGAAAAGCCGAAATCAATGGCAGCCCTTGTCGGTGTCAAAACCGGCGGATCTCGGGTAGGGGGTCCCGATCTGTGCATCAAGGCTGATGGTAACAGGAAGCAAGGGACATAGATGTTTACCTAGGTTCGGGCCCTCTCGATGGAGGTAAAACCCTACTTCCTGCTTGATTAATATTGATGGTATGGGTAGTACAAGAGTAGATCTACCACGAGATCATAGAGGCTAAACCCTAAGAGCTAGCCTATGATGGTATGATTGTAATTGTGATCGGCCTTCTAAGGACCAACCTCTCCAGTTTATATAGACACCGGAGAGGGCTAAGGTTTACATGGAGTCCGTTACAAGGAAGGAAACACAATATCCGGATCGCCAAGCTTGCCTTCTACGCCAAGGAAAGTCCCATCCGGACACGGGCCGAAGTCTTGAGTCTTGTATCTTTACGCTTCAATAGTCCGGATGTTGTACACAGTCAGGATGTCCGGATACCCCCTAATCTAGGACTCCCTCAGTAGCCCCTGAACCAGGCTTCAATGACGATGAGTCCGGCGCGCAGTCTTGTCTTCGGCATTGCAGGGCGGGTTCCTCCTTCGAATACTCCAAGGTAATTATTGAACACTCAAACCATGTCCGGATCCATAAGATGATCTTCGCATGCCACCATAGAGAGAATGATGTTTCACAAATGCAATCTGCTGATAATTTTTTAGGAAATGCAACATGCCATTATGGTCGGGTCATTATTTGAACCGTTTCCCCACAACCAGCTACTACGTATATTATGAGGCGGTTTCCTTGACATGTCTTGTTGAAGCGGAGATCGTGTCCCTTTATCGTGGGATTCTCATCAATACGGGCATGGGTAATCCTACCGCACCGCTAATCGCGGCGAGCGGGAGGCAAACGGGCTCAACCAGGCAAGTGGGGAGGCGCAAAAAGCACTTACCGCCCCTATAAAGAGACAAGGCCTCCTTCTCTTTACCCACGCCTTTCTCCTTCCGCTCGCTCATTCCCCTCTTTTCGAGCCCTAACGGCCAAGCACTCTTCCTTTCGACCAAAGAGAGGCTTTCCAAAGATGTCCGGACCCAGAGCAGGAGGCAGATGGATGGCCTCTACTGTCCGGGAGAAGGATATTAAGAAGCTCCGGGATGCCGGGTATCTGGCTCAGAAGATCGGCCACCGTCTCCCCCCGGCGGGACAGGTCGTCCCCACTCCGGAACCTCACGAGAGAGTCGTGTTCCTTCCCCATTTTGTCCGCGGGCTCGGGTTTCCCCTGCACCCATTCGTTCGCGGAGTCATGTATTACTACGGGATTGATTTTCATGATCTTTCCCCCAACTCCTTCCTCAATATCTTGACGTTCATCATCGTGTGCGAGGATTTTCTTCGGATGTCAACTCACTTCGGCCTGTGGCTAAAGATTTTTAATGTGAAGCCCAAGGTGGTGAGTGGCGAACAGGCCGAGTGCGGCGGCGCCATGGTGAGCAAGATGCCCAAGGCCGTTTGGCCGACGGGCGCCTTCAACGACTCCGTCAAGGAGTGGCAATAGCAGTGGTTCTATATCACCGAACCATGCGGCAAAAAGTGGGCGGCCGCTCCAGAGTTCAGATCCGGAGCTCCGCTGCGGCTCACATCCTGGCCCGAGAAGGGCCCGAACTGGTCCTCGTCCAATGAGTTGTCACTGTTCCAGACGCGCCTTCAGGGCGTGGTCGATAGGGACGTCAAACTTGTGGATGTAGTCCAGGTGATGCTAGTTCGCCTGGTTCTCCCTTGTCAGCGCCGAGCTTGTACTCTGTGGGAGTTCGGCCCTGCCGAGCACCAAACCGTTCGGGAGCTTTACGATTCCTCCCACAAGGATATTTGGAAGGTGCTCTTTAAGTCCGGCAAATCATGGCCGGGCCCCACCGAGGACCGTGGGTATCAGTTATCCCATTCTCCAAGCTCGGTAAGTCACAGGCAAGCTCTGTCTATTCACGCTTCAGGTGGCATGTCATGGGGGAGACATCCTAATCATGTTTCATTGTGACCTCAGGAATGGATAAAGAAAGTGGAGCGGATACATTGTCCAGCCCCGTTGCCGGAGGAACCAGCCGGACCTCTTCTGACGAAGATGCTGGTCCCCGCGCCTTACGAGGCGCTGAAGAAGGAGGCCTCCAAGAAGGTCAAGAAGACCTGGAGTGGCCTCTGTCACCATGAGGCTTCGGACGCAAATTCCGAAGACTCAAGCTACGCTCCCTCTTAGGAAGACGAAGACGAAGAAGCAGAGGAGGGCGAGCCTCATTTTGGAGGTGTGAAGAAGCACGTAGCTTCCTCGTCCCTGGGGGCCGAATCACCCAAGAGGAGAAAAGGTTCCCTCCAAGAGGCATCCACCGCGGTTGCAAACAGTAGTCCGGAGTGGGATCCCAGGGCCTAGCCCCTGGAGAAGTCGTAAGTGTACAAGATCCGAACATGCATATGCGTCCGGGATTGCTTTTGGGTATAATAGTTTTAACTATTGCTATATTTTGCATAGTCCGGCGAGGTCCCGCGCAGGCCAGTCCTCATCTGAGGATTCACTGAGCTCGGACGCTTTGGCGAGCGAGACGCCTCCGGAGGCCCCTTCCCCAAAGTTCCGACGCGATATTGAGGTGTCGTCTCAACGGGGTCAGAACAGGGGGCATATCACTGGGGCCGCACACACGGGAGCGATGGCCCCGGAGTGTGTCGTCAGTAGGGGCGACCTTGGGTTCGGCCCACAGCCGGACAAGGTCCGGGAGACCTCTAAGGCTCCCGGATCGGGCGAGCAACCACCTTCAACGGTGGGGGGCCCGCCTACTCCGCCGGCAACCTCTGTTTGGACAGAGCTGCCAGGCGGTCTATCGACGGCGTTAAAGAACACGTCTATCATCGATAAACATCGGACCCTTATGGGTGCGGTGGTTGAAAAGATTCAGTCCGCCGAGAGCGGGCTGAACGAGTTCTGCCTTAGCCTTATAAAGGCCTTTGAGGTATGTTTCCCAAAAAACCTTTGAGGAATCGTCATTATATGAGTAGTAGCCCCTGATACACTGCCCGACAAAGGAGAGGGAGCCGAGCAGGGGATCAAATCCTCTCTTGTCGTGGGAACTTATGTTAATGACATGTACCTCTTTGTTTGAATATAGGCGTCTGCGGAGAAGACGACCGCTCATAATGCGGAAGTGTCCGAACTGAAGCGGAGCCTGGAATGGGCCGAGGAAGAACTTGGCCACGTGAGGAAGCAATTAGAAGATAAACAAGGTATGGTAAAACACTGTCTTGCATTAGGCACAAATAAGTAATTGTGCTTATTGAAAAGTATTTGTGTTGTATGCCCTAGGAGCGAGTACCGAATATGAGGCATTGAAGAAGGCTGTGGATGATGCCAATAAGAAGGGTGCCGCCAAACAGGCACTTCGTGAAAAACACGAGGCCAGAGTTGTCACAACTAAGCGGGAGCTCCAGGAGGCTGTGAAGAAAAGCGAGGGCTTTTGGAGCAGAGTGTAATAGAGAAAGAAGCCGAACTCGCTCGAGCGCTCCAAGCTGCTGAAGATGCCCGGGAAGAAGCCCAAGGTGCTGTACGGGTCATTCAAGATGCCCGGAAAGTTGCGACTGGTAAGGCCTTCTGTATTCTTAGCCATTTATTCATGATGATGGGAAGAATTCTAAGCGGCAAGCTGAATTCTTATTTTTCCAGGGGCGTTTGCGGATCTTCCTCGCAGCATATCAGATGCCGCCTAATTCTACCGAACCAAGGAAAGAAGTCTGTGGAGAGGGATTTCTGGTCGCAGTATTTGGCACCGAACTATCCGGTGCCCTTTATCGATCAGCTGAAGTAGCTGGTCGAACTGCACCAGGCGGCCGAACTAGCCATGAAGGACTTGATTGTCTGGCTGTGGCTGGCGGAGCCAATTCCGAGCAGTTACTTCGGGCTCTTGAAGCGGATTGCGGGCGCTTGTCCTCGGCTTGATGCTATTAAGCGATCGGTCTGCATAGAGGGTGCATGTATGGCATTCGCTCGTGCAAAAGTGCATTGGGGGAAGCTTGACACGGAGAAGCTAATGACTGAGGGGCCGCCAGAGGGTAAGGAGCATCGTAAGCACGAACTGTACAATGAAGGTGTACTGAAGGGGGCCCGCCTTGCGGCGGATAAATGTACGAATGACATTATATTTCCCTGAGGGCATTCGTGCCACATTTTTGTAATATGGGATTATGGCGTTTATATATTGCCTGTTTTGTTTGAACATATGTTCTTCCTGTGCGGCTGTTTAATGTACGTAAATCCTGAGAGCTGGCCAGTCATCGGCTTCTGCCCCCATGTAAAAAGAATACTGGGGTGTTCGGGATATATCTGAATGCTCTTTATCCCATAGTTGGGTCCCTTTGCGGAGGCGTTTCTCACCACGAACCAGGCAATCGGACTATAAGGCTTTATTACTCTCACTTAGCCATAGGAATTCGAGTATGGTTGGCGCAGCCCCTAGTGTTCGGAAGGCCGAAATAGGGGCTCTATTGGCGCCTGATCAGAAGACCGATCCGTCGCACTCTGCATTTATTATGGCGTTGGGCGGAATAAATCTTTAGGGATTTTACAACCTCTCGAACAGCTGACCGGCTCTCGTTGTATCATGACAGTTGGTTCTCGGCTTTCTCTACTGAGGTGCTCGTCCGGCAGATCCGGGACATAATCGCAGTAGTTCTCCCTGCGCTACCTTAGCCGATATAACGGAACGTAAGGTACCAAAACAAGGGAGCCGGGCAAACCCAACCAATGACCCAAGACATGATTCGGAGCTGATGCATATAGTGCTATAAGTTTGGGGTGCCGGACGACCGAGAAGGTGGTCGGACTTTATTTCCGTTTTATGAAGCCCCTAGCGTAATCGGGCGTAACACGAGGTGTTGAAGAAAGGTGACGGCCGGTAAGTGTTATTTAAGTCTATGTATTGTAGCAAAATGATATGTCTGTGCATATGAGTACGATGTATGATTATGAAAAGAGGTCTTTTTGGCGGAACCTGTGATGGCCGGACTGGAGGGAGTTTGTCAGTGGATCAGAAGTGAATCCAGACTGCCTTATTTTAGTGGGAGGGGGGCTCCTTGTGTGTCCTGGCCGATTCCACGTCACCTATCCTGTTATGCGTCAAAGTTAGTTTGTAAGGCAAATACTCGGAGGTAGCCGAGCATCTGCTTGTGGTTGGTCCGAGGGCTCCTGATCAGGCCCTAGTAAACCCAGCCGTCATACCGATGGGTAGCGCGGACTCCTCAATTGGTGTCTGGATAGTCGTCTATCATATCAAAATCTTGATAGACATGCCTGACTTGCTACTCCGGCAGCTGTATGATATCCGCCCCGAGGGCGGGGTTTGGCCTTGCCCATAGGCGTGATTACATCACATGGTGTTGGCCTGAGTGATTTACCACGCGGGATCAAGCCAACGTGGTTCGTCCCGTTAGCATACGGTAAATTACCGCGTGGTGGGAAGGTGCCGAAGATTTATTCTTTGGCGTAGTATTTGTTTGGTGATCCGAAGATAGCCGTTTAGAGTGATGGGCCAGAAAAACTTGGCCTTTGCCCCAGCATCTTTTAAGAGATGTTGTTTGTGATTTCACACCTGCGGGGGTTTTATGTTTTGTGGAGCCCCTGGTTTGCTATGCCCTTAGGTACTGCAACTGAGTTGCTGTGGTTAGCGCGGTCTGGGGCGAGCGGCCATACTTATATGCTATGGAGGGGGGGATCTCTTGACCAGAAGTCTCCCTTCATTGTTTCCGGCATGCGGCCATCCGTTTTGCTTTGAGGATCTGGAATTCTCTATTGGTATGCTTTGCTGTCCTTCTAGGAGTACCATGAATTTCGCATGGTTGATCTAGTGTGTGGCTCGGGCCGGATAGGTTTGAGCTCTTCTTTGTCCGTTGACCGGACGGGGAGTTGCTGAAGTTAGCACCAGCTTTCCTGACTTGACGCTTATGACCGTTGCGCCGGGGCTTGAGTATGCTTCTTCTTGTGTCCTTTGTGTTGTTTTGGACCGTAGTGGCGTGTTGACGTCGGGGCATGTGCCTTGAGTTCTCCTGCTTAGGTTAGGGTGGCTGGTTGTGCCCTTTTTCGGGGCGTCCAGGTCCGTATCTTTCAGTGGCCAGGACCTTGGTCCATCTGTCTACCAGCGAGTCTTGGTCAGCCTTAAGCTGCTGTTGCTTCCTTTGCAGGCTTTTTGCCGTGGCCATGAGCCGTCGCTCGAAGCGAGCTTGTTCCGCTGGATCTTCAGGCACGCCAAATTCGTCATTGCCGAGGCTTGCCTCGTCCCCGGAGGGGGGCGTATAGTTGTCCCTCTCAAAGTATCCCACAATGGCCAGTCCGGCCTTATGAAAGGCACGCCGACTAGGGTTATATTCATCTTGAGCGCCATCCGGATTGTTTTCGACTTCTGGGCCGGTATTCCTGTGGCGGGGCTCGGAGCGGCGCCGACGACGCCCATACTTTGCTTTTCCCCCTGGGGGATTAACCTCCGCTACCTCATCGCCATTGGTTTCCTTCGTAGTGTCCGCCATATGTATATCATGGGGATAGGTGGCTATCCACCACCCAGTGAGCGGTGGGTCCTGTGATTCTCCTGCATCGTCGTTCATTCCATCGATGTCTTCGGAGTCAAAGTCAATCACGTCGGTTAAATCATCGACTGTGGCAATGAAGTGGGTGGTGGGTGGGCAAAGAATTCCTTCATCGCCTGCTTCCCACTCGAGCCGGACGTAGTTCGGCCAAGAGCCTCCTGACAAAGAGAGGGACTTTAATGAGTTCAGCGTGTTGCCGAAGGGCGAGTGCTGGAAGATATCCGCAGCGGTGAACTCCATTACCGGAGCCCAACCTGGCTCGACTGGATCGGGAGTGTGCGGACAGGAACCAACGTCCGGATACGAATCCGAGGGTCTAGATTCACAGGCCACTACAGGGGTAAGGCCCGTGTTCGGCTCTACCGCCGATGAGTGCGCGACCGACGGGGCGGGGTCCATCCCTCCGTCCTTAGACAGCGCGGCCTGCTACGGATCTTGGTCCGGAGATACTATAGGGGCGATACCCCGAGCTTCGTCTGATGGTAGGTCTAAGCCGTGATCGTCGAGACTGTCCGGTGGTCCTGGCATAGGCCCAAATCCATCAAAGATCAAGTCTCCGCGTATATCTGTCGTGTAGTTCAGGTTTCCGAACCTGACCTGGTGGCCAGGGGCGTAGCTGTCGATCTACTCCAGATGGCCAAGCGAGTTGGCCCGCTGTGCGAAGCCGCCGAACACGAAGATCTGTCCGGGGAGGAAAGTCTCACCCTAGAAAGCGTCGTTGATGATGATCAAAGGAGCCATCAAGCCTGACAGCGACACACAGAGGAACTCTCTGTTGGAGATATGCCCTAGGGGCAATCATGTATGATGATATTTCCTATGTGTTTATGAATAAAGATAGTCCTTGGACATTATCAATGTTGTGTATCAGCAAGT
Source organism: Triticum dicoccoides (assembly GCF_002162155.2). Taxonomy (NCBI): domain Eukaryota; kingdom Viridiplantae; phylum Streptophyta; class Magnoliopsida; order Poales; family Poaceae; genus Triticum; species Triticum dicoccoides. The sequence goes on from NC_041391.1 coordinate 150,640,768, forward strand.
ACGTGACTTGTTTGTGGGACTATGCATTGTATGATGACTGTCCTAAAAGGTCCCTAGTCGAAAGGGTTGTGTGGACGCGCAGCCGACTAGACTGGCATATGACACGGTCGATGGCTTGGTCTCACTAGCTATGGAGCATTGGATGCTAACCGGATAATATGGACTTGGAATGGTCTGGTCGGATTCGACATAGTCGGATCCGAGTCGAGATAAGGTCCGAGTTGGACAGTCCCAACTATGAGACACAGCGATATGTCATCTGTGAGTCTCTAGTACAACATACGTTCTATGTCCTAAGACCTGAGCTGACGCATGTACTCGAGATGGTGACAGACTTGCTTTGGGCCGACCAAACGCTACTTGTCCAGTCCCATGCTGCAAGACATGGTCGAGAAAGATGGGATTTGCCCCTCTGATCAGGAGAGATATACTCTGGGCCCCTCGTGTGATCTGACCAGGAACAGCATGGCCATGCGACAAAGATTATGAGATAATCCGGATAGTGGCCGGTATCACTGGAACGAGAAAGAGGTCGGGTTAGCACAAGGATGATAGTCTCGCCTTGAGCCCGACAACATATATCATGCGGCAAAGGGAACAGAAGTGTGACATGTTGTACAGGTTCGCCTAACCAGCTTCATCGTCTGCTTGGTGGTCGGCACGCCTTGCTAGAGGCCGCTACCAGCCATGTAGTCCGAAGGCGATCCGAACTGCGACCTAGCCGGCTTGAACCTAAGGGGTCGCGCGCTTAAGGGAAGGAACCTACGAGGTCGGTTCGTAGGACACTGGTCGGATGTGATCGAATTGGACTAGGAACGTGACCGAGTAGACTTTGGGCTTTAGGGTTCATGCGAGGCCCTAGTGTTGAGCCCGCGATGGACGCCTATATAAAGTGGAGGTGCGGCACACTCATGCGGTTGATCACTTCGGCGTTGCGACTAGGGTTTGCATGTGTTGCGAATAGCCACCTCCACTCGCCGCCGATTGTGTGATCAGACCTAGCAGTCCGCCGCACGACGTTCCTCCTGCACGCGCGGATACCGTTAGAGGCGGTGCACTTGCGCCGCTCCGGCAAACTCATACGTGGGATCGGACGACCGGCCGCTCGAGGGAGATCGGACGAGGAGGAGACGATCCACGCGGACGCGCTGCCCCAACTCTTCTTCCGCTGCACGGCACTGCGCTTCTAGTGGTAATGAACTGTGATCAATCTCCAGTAGCATGTTCCTGGATGTTCTACGCGTAGGAATTTTTTAATTTGCAGTCGATGCACCCTACCGTAGAACCCAACACTCTCAATGAAAGCACCAATGTCGGTGTCAAAACCGGCGGATCTCGGGTAGGGGGTCCCGATCTGTGCGTCAAGGCTGATGGTAACAGGAAGCAAGGGACACAGATGTTTACCCAGGTTCGGGCCCTCTCGATGGAGGTAAAACCCTACTTCCTGCTTGGTTAATATTGATGATATGGGTAGTACAAGAGTAGATCTACCACGAGATCATAGAGGCTAAACCCTAAGAGCTAGCCTATGATGGTATGATTGTAATTGTGATCGGCCTTCTAAGGACCAACCTCTCCAGTTTATATAGACACCGGAGAGGGCTAGGGTTTACATGGAGTCGGTTACAAGGAAGGAAACATAAAATCCGGATCGCCAAGCTTGCCTTCTACGCCAAGGAAAGTCCCATCCGGACATGGGCCGAAGTCTTGAGTCTTGTATCTTTACGCTTCAATAGTCCGGACGTTGTACACAGTCCGGCTGTCCAGATACCCCCTAATCCAGGACTCCCTCAACCCTCACGACACTCATGACCCGCTTTTGCACGGGAGAGGATAGCTGGCTGGCTCATAGCAATAACATATCAAGGAACCTTGGCACTTCAGATACCAAGGACAGCAACGGTAGGTCACATCGTAGCAAACACAAGCGCCGCAACAACGGTGATAACACCAAAGACACGACAGTCAACGCCGGATTCAGAGGCTCTAAATCCGGTCAGCGGAAAAAGCCATTCAAAAGAAGTACTCCGGGCCCGTCCACTTTGGACTGCATACTCGATCGCTCGTGTCAAATACACGGCACCCTCGATAAGCCAACCAATCACACCAACAGAGAATGCTGGGTGTTCAAGTGGGCCGGCAAGTCAAATGTCGAAGACAAGGACAAGGGGCTGCACAGCGATGACGAGGAGGAGACACGGCCGCCAAATACGGGAGAACAGAAGAGTTTCCCCCCACAAGTGAGGACAGTAAACATGATATACGCAACCCACATCCCCAAAAGGGAACGGAAGCGTGCACTAAGGGACGTATACGCGATGGAGCCCGTCGCCCCAAAGTTCAACCAATGGTCCTCTTGTCCAATCACATTTGATCGTAGGGACCACCCCACGAGTATCCGTCATGGCGGATCTGCCGCATTGGTCCTAGGCCCAATCATCGACGGATATCACCTCACTCGAGTCCTTATGGACGGCGGCAACAGCCTGAACCTGCTTTACCAGGATACAGTGCGCAAAATGGGTATAGACCCCTCGAGGATCAAACCCACCAAAACGACCTTTAAAGGCGTTATTCCAGGTGTAGAGGCCCACTGTACGGGCTCAATCACACTGGAAGTGGTCTTCGGATCTCCAGACAACTTCCGAAGCGAGGAGTTAATCTTCGATATCTTCCCGTTTCACAACGGCTATCACGCACTGCTCGGGCGCACCGCATTTGCAAGATTCAATGCGGTACTGCATTACGCATACGTCAAGCTCAAGATGCCAGGACCTAGGGGGTCATAACAGTCAATGGAAATACAGAACGCTCGCTCCGAACGGAGGAGCACACCGCGGCCCTCGCAGCAGAAGCACAAAGCAGCCGTTTGAGGCAATCCACCAGTTCGGCGATCAAGCCCCAGGACACCGTCAAGCGTGTCCAGAATAACCTGCAACAGGATCGCCTGGCACACTCAAAGCTTGCCCAGCAATTTGGCCCCCGCCCTAGTCTTAGTACAACGGCAAAGTCCGTCCCACGCGTGCATAATTACGCATTGAAAATACCATGGGTATAGGCGGGGGCACGATCACGGCGTGTCCCACAATGAGGTTTAACCGCACTAGGGCTTACTAACTTCGTCACTCTCTCTCTTTCAGGACTCTACTCTCTGGAAGCCTTATCCGGCAGTACGGTAGCCGGACACATGATACAACACCCAAGGAGGCAGGAAGCTACGTCGTACAATAGAATCCCCAGGTGGTCTCTGATAACGAGCTAAATACCTGTTTTAAGATACCAGTCCGCATCTTGCCCTTGGATGGGACACGTCAAATAGTCCTATTGTTTGCTTACCGCACCACTTGTATCAGTATGCTTTAACGCATTTCTTAAATAAACAATGCATAGTACTAGTCTATTATTGCATCCTATATTCTTTTATATATATGCTTATCTATGACAATCAGCACCCGTACACTGTGGTACGGCCAATATGCCAGGGGCTTTCGTATACCCCATAATTCGGCGTGAGAAGTCCGAACACTTTTGATAGTGCGGCACCCCGAACTTATAGCATTATATGCATCAGCTCCGAATCATGTCTTGGGTCAATAGTTGGGTTTGCCCGGCTCCCATGTTTTGGTACCTTACGTTCCGCTATATCAGCTAAGGTAGCACTGGGAGAACTACTTCGATTGTGCCCCGGTTCTTCCGGCCGAGCACCTCAGTAGAGAAAGCTAAAACTGACTGTCATGATGAGGCGAGAGCTGGTCGCAGTTCGAGAGGTCTCAAGTCCCTAAAGACTTTTTCCGTTTCGGGCTAGGAGCCAGCCTTGTCCAGCTTAGGCGTGTATAGCGTCCCAAATGCGGCTTTCCAAAGACTAGGGGCTTCGCCAAAATTTAAAATTGTAGACTTCTATGGCTAAGTGAGAGCGATAAAGCATTATAGTCCGATTGCCTGGTTCCTTGCGCTGAACACCTCCCTCGAAGGACCCAAGAATGGGAAAAAGAGTGCTCAGATTTATCCCGAACACCCCAGCACTAGTTGCATGGGGGCAGAAGCCGATGACTAGCAACTCTCAAAATTTATAAACGACCGCACAGAAGGTAATATTTTAAATACAAAAGCATTGCATAACGAACATGAACTAGTTTTCATGAATACAAGGATCACATGAGCAAGTTCATTCAAAGATTACATCTTTGGTACATTCGTCCGCCACGAGACGGGCACCCTTCATGACACTTTCATAATACATTTCGGGGTGGGATGCTCCTTGCCCTGCGGCGGCCCCTCCTTCACCAGCTTTTTGGCGTCCATCTTCGCCCATTGCACCTTTGCACGGGCAAGAGCCCTGCGTGCACCTTCGATGCAGACGGACTGCTTGATGACTTCCAGCCGTGGGCAGGCATCTACAAGCCGCCTCACCAGGACAAAGTAGCTGGTGGGAAGGGAATCGCCAGGCCACATCCGGAATATAAGGCCCCTCATGGCCTGTTCGGCCGCCTTGTGGAGCTCGACCAGTTGCTTCAGCTGGTCGCTCACGGGCATCGGGTGTTCGGTCCCAGTATACTGAGACCAGAACAACTTCTCCGTCGAGCCTCCCTCCTCGGCCCGGTAGAACTCCGCGGCGTCAGACACACTACGGGGTAGATCTGTGAACGCTCCTGGAGAGCTCCGTACTCGGGTAAGTAAAAGGAAATTTTTCTTTCGCATGCCTACTTTGCATAATGAATGCCTTACCCACCGCTATCTTTTTCACCGCCTCAACTTCCTGGAGGGCCTTATGGGCTTCGGCCTTGGCATTTTTTGCACTTTTGAGGGCCTGGGCAAGCTCGGACTCTCGCATCCTCAAGTCAAGCTCCAGGGACTCATGCTTCTTGATGAGCACCTGGATTTCTTGCTGCACCTCACCTACCCGGGCTTCGTGTCTTTCTCGCTCAGTGCGCTCCTTGGCCGCTTTGTTTTCGGCCTTGGACAACGCCTTCTTGAGGGTCGCCACTTCGGTCGTGGCCCCTGGCAAAATTCATGATGATCCTATTATTCTGCAACCAAATCTTTCTTTTTTCATATTGACAAGGTATTGCTTACCTTTGTTCTCCTCGAGCTGCCTCTTGGCAAGGCCGAGCTTTTCCTTGGATCGCTCAAGGTCCTGCTGTAGTGCGGCGACCTCCGCAGTACGCGCGGCAGCGGCCAGCAGGGAAGCCTGCAGATTCACATAGACATACTATAATTAGACTCCTGGGATTATTATTCGATCCTCTATTCGGCTTTTCTTCGTGAACGCCAAACAGAGCATCAGGGGCTACTGTCTATGCGGTGATATTTCCCTATAATTTAATTACTTACCTCAAAGCCTGTTAGGAGGCTGGCGCAAGCTTCAGTTAGTCCGCTTTTGGCGGACCGAACCTTCTCCATCATCGCACTCATGATAGTGCGATGCTCTTCGTCGATGGAAGCGCCTTGGAGCGCTTCCAGCAAGTTGTCCAGTGCCTCTAGATGGACAGAGGTCACCGGCACGGGCGGCTTGCCCCTCTTCACAAGGGGTCGCCTCACAGAGTCCGGAACCACTAAAGGTTCCGGCACGGTGTTCGGCTGGAGGCCGAACTCGGAGCCCATGGGAGTCTTGCTCCCTTTGCGCCCAGGCTCCGTAGTGTCGCCTTGAGGCGCCTCCAGGACTTCCTCCCCTGACTCGGTGCCCTTTGAGACAACACCTCGGCGTTGTCCGTAGGGCAACGGGTGGAGGCGGTCGGAAGTGAATCACTATTCATATCCAACGGGTCCAAAGAACCATCGGACGAAGATACGTCGATATGGGCTCGGGACGGACTGCATAATCATGTTCGGGGTGATGAGAAGCAGTGCGATAAAATATATCAAGAATTATTATGGTATCCGGATACTTACGACTTCTCTAGGGACTTGTCCCTGGGCAACCACTCGTCGTCGCTATGGGCGGCGGTCGTGGAGCAGTCCGGAAGGAGGGTCCTTCCTTTCTTGGACCCTTCGGCCTCCCCAGTTGGGGCGGCCTTCCTTTTCTTGTCTCCCCCGGCTGGGGGAGAACTTTCCTCTTCCTCCTCGTCGTCGTGGGAGGAGTGCGCCTCGGAGTGTTCAGACGATGAGTCCAACACAACCTTGCGCCGGAGACCCTGTCGGGTCCCCGTGGCCTTCTTCTTGGCCGTCTTCACTGGCACCTCATAAGGTGCCAGAGTCAGCATCTCCGTCAGGAGAGCGTCTGCTGGATCTTCAG
>NC_041391.1:150647200-150663694 GCF_002162155.2 Triticum dicoccoides
GGCTGGGCAGTCAATCCGCTCGGCCGTCTCCACCCAGTCCTGTCAAAGGCATGAGGGCTTAGATCCTGCATATGATTAAACTGAGGAAACTAAACATCTTGTGATGTGTAAAAACCTACCGGATTGGCGCGGCGCTTTGCGCTGAGTCCGTGGTCCTCGGTAAGGGAGGAGGTACCTCGACGCCTTTAAACAGCACCTTCTAGACGTCCTTGTGTGTCGTGTCGAAAAGCTCCTGCAGCGTCTGGTGCTCGGCCGGGTCGAACTCCCACAAATTGAATACCCGTTGTTGACACGGGAGGATCCGGCGGAAGAGCATGACCTGGACCACGTTGCCAAGCTTTATTTTCCTGTTCATCATGTTCCTAATGCAGGTCTGGAGTCCGGTCAGCTCTACCGGGTTACCCCAGGACAGGCCCTTCTCTTTCCAAGAGGTGAGTCGCGTGGGGATTCCGGATCGGAACTTGGGGGCCGCCACCCAGTTGGTGTTGTGCGGCTCGGTGATGTAGAACCACCCCGATTGCCACCCCTTTATGGTCTCCAGATAGGAGCCCTCGAGCCATGTGACATTGGGCATTTTGCCCACCATGGCGTCGTGATACGTCTCCAATGTATCTACTTTTCCAAACACTTTTGCCCTTGTTTTGGACTCTAACTTGCATGATTTGACTGAAACTAACCTAGACTGACAATGTTTTCAGCAGAACTGCCATGATGTTGTTTTATGTGTAGAAAAGAAAAGTTCTCGGAATGTCCTGAAAATCCATGGAGGCACATTTTGATATTTATAAGAATTATTGGGTGAAAGAAATACACCAGGGGGCCCGCACCCTGTCCACGAGACAGGGGGCGCGCCCCTCCCCCTGGGCACGCCCCTATCTTGTGGGGCCCCTGGACCTCCACCAACCTCAACTCCAACTCCATATATTCATGTTCGGGGAGAAAAAAATCAGACAGAAAGTTTCATCGCGTTTTACGACACGGAGCCGCAGCCAAGCCCTAATCTCTCTCGGGAGGGCTGATCTGGAGTCCGTTCGGGGCTCCGGAGAGGGGATTCGTCGCCGTCGTCATCATCAACCATCCTCCATCACCAATTTCATGATGCTCACCGCCGTGCGTGAGTAATTCCATCGTAGGCTTGCTAGATTAGATTTACCATGTAATCAAGTTAGTTTTGTTAGGGTTTGATCCCTAGTATCCACTATGTTCTGAGATTGATGTTGCTATGACTTTGCGATGCTTAATGCTTGTCACTAGGGCCCGAGTGCCATGATTTCAGATCTGAACCTATTATGTTTTCATGAATATATGTGTGTTCTTTATCTTATCTTGCAAGTCTATAGTCACCTATTATGTGTTATGATCCGACAACCCCGAAGTGACAATAATTGGGATACTTCTCGGTGATGACCGTAGTTTGAGGAGTTCATGTATTCACTATGTTCTAATGCTTTGTTCCGGTTCTCTATTGAAAGGAGGCCTTAATATCCCTTAGTTTCCGCTAGGACTCCGCTGCCACGGGAGGGTAGGACAAAAGATGTCATGCAAGTTCTTTTCCATAAGTACGTATGACTATTTACGGAATACATGCCTACATTACATTGAAGAATTGGAGCTAGTTCCGTGTCACCCTATGTTATAGCTATTACATGAGGAATCGCATCCGGCATAATTATCCATCACTGATCCATTGCCTACGAGCTTTTCATATATTGTACTTCGCTTATTTACTTTTCCGTTGCTACTGTTACAACTACTACAAAAACCCAAAACATTTATCTTTACTTTTGCTACTGTTACCATTATTATCATACCACTTTTTCTACTAAATACTTTGCTGCAGATACTAAGTTATCCAGGTGTGGTTGAATTGACAACTCAACTGCTAATACTCAAGAATATTCTTTGGCTCCCCTTGTGTCGAATCAATAAATTTGGGTTGAATACTATACCCTTGAAAGCTGTTGCGATCCCCTACACTTGTGGTTTATCAAGACTAATTTCTGGCGCCGTTGCCGGGGAGCATAGCTCTATTCTCTGAGTCACTTGGGATTTATATCTGTTGATCACTATGAAGAACTTGAAAGACGCTAAAACCAAGATGTTGCCCTCAACTACGAGGGGAGGTAAGGAACTACCATCTAGCTCTGCACTAGATTCTCCTTCCCTTATTAGTAGGCTTGTGACACCTAAACCTGCTACTGCTATGAACTCTGATATGTCGCATGTTATTGATGATGCCACTTCTGCTATGCATGATGAAACTACTTCTGTGCGCGATACTACTTTGCCATTAGGTTAATTTCTTGATGAACAACTTGCTAGAGTTAGGGGGAATGATATTACTGAAAATCCTATTACTAATGATAGTGATGATGAAGGTTCTCCTAATGATTATGTATTACCTGTTGTTCCTAAGGGTTATGTGATGAATGAAGAAGCTGCTAGGGAAATCTTTGCTTGCAATGATAGATATGATCTTAAGAAATTATTAGCTAAATGGAAGCAGCAGTCTCTTAATGCTAGAATGAAGCCTGACCCAGCTTTTTCTACTTCACCTATCTGTGTTACTGATAAGGATTATGAAATCTCTGTTGATCCTGAAATTATTACTTTAGTTGAATCTGATCCTTTTTATGGCCTTGAATCTGAAACTGTTGTGGCACATCTTACCAAGTTAAATGATATAGCCACCCTGATTACTAACGATGAGAAGTCTCGCTATTTTTATATCCTTAAGATATTTCCGTTCTCATTAAAGGGTGATGCTAAGACTTGGTATAATTCTCTTGCTCCTGGTTGTGTGCGTAGTCCCCAGGAAATGATTTATTACTTCTCTGCTAAATATTTCCCTGCTCATAAGAAACAAGCTGCCTTGCGGGAAATATATAATTTTGTGCTATTCGGAATGAGTTTGTTAACAAGACTTGATCAACCTTGTTAGTGGATTCATTTTGATGATCACGAGATGAAACTAGAAGGCACAACCTTCTGTATCTTTTTACTTTCTGTTATTTAGAATAAATAAAGCAAAAATAGTATTATCTGTCTGTTTTCTGAATTATCCGTGCATTAGAAAAATAGTCCGAAAATAAAAGTGCTCCAAATGCCCTGCAAATTCAGTATGATTTTTTCTGGAATATTTGAGGATTTTAGGCACTGAAAACACTGCAGGAGGGGCAAGCACCAGGCCACGAGAGTGGAGGGCGCCCCCTATAGGGCGCGGCGCCCTGTCTCGTGGGCCCCTGGTGGCCCCCCTCCACTTATGCCAGCACTCTCACACTTCATCTTCTACCCAAAAAATCCCCATCCAGCTCAAGCATGAGTTCTAGCTAGTTTTGCTGCGATTTTCGATCTCCTTGCTCAAAGCTCCATTTACAAAACTGCTTTGGGAGATTGTTGCTTGGTATGTGACTCCTCCATTGGTCCAATTAGTTTTTTCTAATGCTTTAATCATTGCAAATTTTTTCTGCATAGGTGACCATGTTCTTGAGCTTGCATGTTAAATTTTTGAGGTCCCAAGCAACTCCAATGCATGATATAGGCTCTGGGCACTTGTAGGAGTAGTTGCTATCAATCTTGTTTAGTTTTATTCACATTTATTTTGGAGTTACTAAAATTTCAGAAATTTTCAGAAAAAGAATTATGCTTAGAAGAATGTACCAAGGTGGTTCCTCGGCAAAGAAAGGGCCAAGGATTGCTATATGTGAGCAAGATGTTGAATTGTCGAGGGACGCAAATGTACGGGCTTGTGAGTGGCCATCCGATGATTTTATGGTCGAAGCAGGCTTCAAGGAGAAATTTGACGCGTATGTGCGTAATGCCGAGCTGGAGGACTTCTTACAAGATAAGTGTCCTCAGTACTATCAATTGACTAATTCCTTTGTGCGGAGGTTCCAATATAACTGTACGCGTAATTCTCCTAGTGTCATGTTTGATATTTATGATACATCTTATACCATGGATTTAGAGGATTTCACAACTGCTTGCAAACTCCCGTAGTGGGGTAATATTAATGATCCTCGCAAATCTGAATTTAGAGATTTTCTTGCTAGTATTACTGTGGGAGAATCTAGGGACATAGCACAAGCTATAGGGAGCATTCATTTTCCTGCTATACATTATTTTGCTCTCTTTATTGGTAGATGCATTAATGGTAAAGACGAAGCTTGTCACATGTGTGCCCTGATCTGTATGTCCTCAAGAGTGCTGTTTCATGTTATAAAGGTTATAACTTGGGGGCAATAGTTGCACATAGGTTGCAGAATAATAGTAGAAAGGGAGATTTATTTGGAGGAATTTATGCAACCCGTGTGGCTAATATAGCCCCACGAGAGGGGATATGATTTTACCTCCTGTTTATTTGGATAAAGAAGCTATGTTCAATCATCATTTTCTTGAGAGGAATGCACAATTCCTCCATTATCGACTATTCTATGACAGACGCAATGTAGTCCCTGTTACTCTTCCTGCTTCCTACCTTTTTGATTATTAGGCAAAAGGAAGATAAGTTGTCACCAGGGAGGAAGCAGTTGAATACGAGAGGGGAGTGGAGGCAGCTCGCCAATACATTGCAGCTCAGGAGGCGGTTGCCGCTGCATCTCAGTACAACCCCGGTTTCACTTATGGATATCAGCCAGGCGATCCTTGGTATTAAAACAACTTAGGCCAAAAGCCTAAGCTTGGGGGAGTACGTATTTCTCACCGACTTTACATTCATGTTCATACACTAGTCGTCGGTGCTCATACTCTTCCTTTGTATTATCCATGCTAGTTTAAATTTCCTTTTTCTAGCTTTCTTCTTGTGTGTTTGATAAACCTTAAGAAAAACCAAAAAATTTGTTAGTTTAATTTCCATGCTTGTAGTAGAAATTAAAATAAAAACCCAAAAAGGTTTCTAGTTCTTCTTCTTGCTTGTTGGGAGCTTTCCCCTGTAAATAGTTTTCTTTTCTTTTCTTTTCTTTGGGGTCGAGAAGACCATATTGAAAATACTTAGTGGCTCTTATATGCATGATTGTTTATTTAACTTAGAGCCCATATTACCCTGTCTTCTCTCTTGAGTTGAATGCTTGCAGATTCCAGCTTAGTCCAATGCACGTGCACTCTTATTATCATACACATCGTTCGGTCGTGTGAGTGAAAGGCAATAACGACGATATATGATGGACTTATTGGGATGAGAAAAGCTGGTATGAACTCGACCTCTCTTGTTTTTGTAAATATGATGAGTTCATCGTTTCTGAGTCAGCTTATTATGAAGTAAACATATTTGCAATGACATTTAGAGATTATAGTTGCTTGTGCCATGCTTGATTAGCTATGAGTTATAATGGTTTACCTTGCGTGCCAACATGCTATTAGAATGATTATGATGTGGTATGATGGGATGGTATCCTCCTTTGAATGAATTGAGTGACTCGACTTGGCACATGTTCATGCATGTAGTTGAATCAAATTAACATAGCCTTCACGATATTTATGTTCATGGTGGATTATATCCTACTCATGCTTGTACTCGGTGTAAATTAATTTTAATGCATGCTTACGACTGTTGTCGCTCTCTCAGTTGGTCGCTTCCCAGTCTTTTGCTAGCCTTCACCTATACTAAGCAGGAATACTGCTTGTGCATCCAAACTCCTTAAACCCCAAAGTTGTTCCATATGAGTTCACCATATCTTCCTTTATGCAGTATATACCTGCCATTCCAAGTAAAGTTGTATGTGCCAAACTCCAAACCTTCAAATGAAATTCTGTTTTGTATGCTCGAGCAGCTCATGTTACAACTAGGGCTGCCTATATCTTCCATGCTAGGTGGGTTATTCTCAAGAGGAGTGGACTCCGCTCCTCATTCATGAGAAAGGGCCGGTAACCGGGATGCCCAATCCCATGATCCAAAAAGATCAAAGTAAATCAAAATAATTAAACAAAACTCCCCCAGGGCTGTTGTTAGTTGGAGGCACTCGTTGTTTCGAGCAAGCCACGGATTGATGCTTGTTGGTGGTTGGGGGAGTATAAACCTTTGCCATTCTGTTTGGGAACTGCCTATAATGCATGTAGTATGGAAGATACAGCCATCTCATAGTTGTTGCGTTGACAGTGAAAGTATGCCGCTCAAAATGTTATTCAATCTCTATTTTAAAATTGAGCTCTGGCACCTCTACAAATCCCTGCTTCCCTCTGCGAAGTGTCTATCTATTTACTTTTATGTTGAGTCATCACCCTTCTTGTTAAAAGCACCCGCCGGAGAGCACACTGTCATTTGCATTCATTACTATTGGTTTATATTGGGTATGAATTGACTGGATCTCTTTTACCATGAATTACAATGTTTAGTCAGTCCTTGATATTTAAAGGTGCTCTGCATTTATGTTTTGCGGTCTCAGAAAGGGCTAGCGAGATACCATTTTGTTATATCATGTTATGATTATTTTGAGAAAGTGTTCTCATCCGAGTTTTATTATTATGGCTCGCTAGCTGATTATGCTATTTATATGAGTAATTGTGAGACCTAAGTGTTATTCTGAGTATGGTTAGTTCATAATATTTGCTGAAACTTGAATGCTGGCTTTTCATGTTTACAACAACAAGAGCAAATAGAGTTTGTATAAGTTTTTTTTATCACTTTCAGTTTATCAACTGAATTACTTGAGGACAAGCAAAGGTTTAAGCTTGGGGGAGTTGATACGTCTCCAACATATCTACTTTTCCAAACACTGTTGCCCTTGTTTTGGACTCTAACTTGCATGATTTGAATGAAACTAACCCGGACTGACGCTATTTTCAGCAGAACTGCCATGATGTTGTTTTATGTGTAGAAAAGAAAAGTTCTCGGAATGTCCTGAAAATCCACGGAGGCACTTTTTGGAATTTATAAGAATTATTGGGCAAAACAAATACACCAGGGGGCCCACACCCTGTCCATGAGACAGGGGAGCGCGCCCCCTCCCCCTGGGCGCGCCCCCTATCTCGTGGGCCCCTTGGACCTCCACCGACCTCAACTCCAACTCCATATATTCACGTTCGGGGAGAAAAAAATTAGAGAGAAAGTTTCATCGCGTTTTACGACACGGAGCCGCCTCCAATCATTTATCTCTCTCGGGAGGGCTGATCTGGAGTCCGTTCGGGGCTCCGGAGAGGGGGATTCGTCGCCGTCGTCATCATCAACCATCCTCCATCACCAATTTCATGATGCTCACCGCCGTGCGTGAGTAATTCCATCATAGGCTTGCTGGACGGTGATGGGTTGGATGAGATTTACCATGTAATCAAGTTAGTTTTGTTAGGGTTTGATCCCTAGTATCCACGATGTTCTGAGATTGATGTTGCTATGACTTTGCTATGCTTAATGCTTGTCACTAGGGCCCGAGTGCCATGATTTCAGATCTGAACCTATTATGTTTTCATGAATATATGTGTGTTCTTGATCCTATCTTGCAAGTCTATAGTCACCTATTATGTGTTATGATCCGACAACCCCGAAGTGACAATAATCGGGATACTTCTCGGTGATGACAGTAGTTTGAGGAGTTCATGTATTCACTATGTGCTAATGCTTTGTTCCGGTTCTCTATTAAAAGGTGGCCTTAATATCCCTTTGTTTCCGCTAGGACCCCACTGCCACGGGAGGGTAGGACAAAAGATGTCATGCAAGTTCTTTTCCATAAGCACGTATGACTATTTACGGAATACATGCCTACATTACATTGAAGAATTGGAGCTAGTTCTGCGTCACCCTATGTTATAGCTATTACATGAGGAATCGCATCCGGCATAATTATCCATCACTGATCCATTGCCTATGAGCTTTTCATATATTGTACTTCGCTTATTTACTTTTCCGTTGCTACTGTTACAATTACTACAAAAACCCAAAACATTTATCTTTACTTTTGCAACTGTTACCATTATTATCATACCACTTTTGCTACTAAATACTTTGCTGCAGATACTAAGTTATCCAGGTGTGGTTGAATTGACAACTCAACTGCTAATACTCAAGAATATTCTTTGGCTCCCCTTGCGTCGAATCAATAAATTTGGGTTGAATACTATACCATCGAAAGCTTTTGCGATCCCCTACACTTGTGGGTTATCACGCTGCCGCATTCCGCTTGCTGGCCGCCTACAACCTTCGGCTTGACATTGAAGGTCTTTAGCCATAGGCCGAAGTGGGGCTGGATGCGGAGGAAGGCCTCGCACACGACGATAAACGCCGAGATGTTGAGGATGAAGTTCGGGGCCAGGTCATGGAAGTCCAGCCCGTAGTAGAACATGAGGCCGCGGACGAATGGGTGGAGAGCAAATCCCAGTCCGCGGACGAAGTGGGTGAGAAAGACTACCCTCTCGTAAGGTTCCGGGGAAGGGACGATCTGCCCCACGTCAGGCAGCCGGTGCGCGATGTCCGCAGCCAAGTATCCGGCTCCCCGCAGCTTCTTGATGTCCTCCTCCGTGACGGAGGATTTCATCCACTTGCCTCCCGCTCCAGACATGATTGGAGCGGTTTGAGGAGAAAAGGTGCAAGCTTGGGCGCTGGAGCTCGAGTTCGCAAGAATGGATATGCAAGAGGGAAGAAGGCATGGGTGAAAAAGGTGAAGTCCTTATCCCTCTATAAAGGTGGACGAAACTATGCACCCCCACTTGCCTCGTAAAACTCGCTTGATCCCCAAGCGCCGTAATTGATGGCGCGGTTGGGTGACCCACGTCTGTATTGATGAGAATCCCGTGATAAGGGGACACGATCTCTGCTTCGACAAGACGTGCCTAGGAAACTGCCTCGCGATATGTACGGTGGCTGGTTGTGAAAAACGGTTCGAATGATGACGGGGACATGGTGTGATGTCATCCTATAATGCGTCGGTAGATTAGATTTGTGGAAATATTATTCTCTCTACGATGGTATGTGGAACTTGTTTTGCAGAGCCGGACACTATCCTTGTGTTCAAGATCTTCTATGGAGTATTCGGAGGAGGAACCCGCCTTGCAATGCCGAAGACAATCTGCGCGCCGGACTCATCGTCATTGAAGCCTGGTTCAGGGGCTACTGAGGTAGTCCTAGATTAGGGGGTATCCGGACAGCCGGACTATATCCTTTGGCCGGATTGTTGGACTATGAAGATACAAGATTGAAGACTTCGTCTCGTGTCCGGATGCGACTCTCTTGGCGTGGAAGGCAAGCTTGGCGATACGGATATGTAGATCTCCTTCTGTTGTAACCGAATCTGTGTAACCCTAGCCCCCTCCAGTGTCTATATAAACCGGAGGGTTTAGTCCGTAGGACAACAACAATCGTACCATAGGCTAGCTTCTAGGGTTTAGCCTCTACGATCTCATGGTAGATCAACTCTTGTAATACTCATATTCATCAAGATCAATCAAGCAGGAAGTAGGGTATTACCTCCATAGAGAGGGCCCGAACCTGGGTAAACATCGTGTCCCTTGCCTCCTGTTACCATCCGCCTTAGACGCACAGTTCGGGACCCCCTACCCAAGATCCGCTGGTTTTGACACCGACAATCAGCATGAGCTGTTAGCCAATAAAACCCATGACGGAAAGCCTTGGCCACGAGAGAATTAGAGCCAGCATGATGACCACAGTCTCCTTAATGAATCTCTCATAGGATCTCATGGCCTTCTTCTAGAGAGACACAACGTTGAAACGCCCCTATGACACTGCAATGGTGCAACTCTCCATTGACAATAGTCATTGACTTAGACTGCCGGATTATCTGCCTGGCTAAAGTTCCATCTTCACGTAACTCGCACAAGGTCATATAAGCCAAATATGGAACTGTCCAATCAGGCATAGCATGAAGAGCCGCCACCAATTGTGCCTCTGGGTCAGGAATAGCAAGATCTTCCTCCGTAGACAATTTGGCTGAAGGGTTATGCAGAATATCAAGGAAAACGTTAGGTGGCACCGACTTACGCTGGGACCCTAACCGGCTCAAAGCATCATCCGCCTCATATTTCCTGCGATCAAGATGTTCCACTTGATAACCTTTGAAATGACCAATAATAGCATCAACCTCATAGTGGTAAGCTGCCATGAGTGGGTCCTTAGAATCCCAAGTGCCTGAAACTTGCTGAGCCACCAAATCCGAGTCACCAAAGCACCTCACCCGACTTAGATTCATCTCCTTAGCCATCCAAAGACCATGGAGTAAGGCTTCATACTCAGCTGTATTGTTAGTACAAGGGAACATCAACCTTAAAACATAACAAAGTTTATCACCTCATGGGGAAGTCAAAACAACTCCAGCCCCCGAGCCCTCCAATTGCCTGGATCCATCGAAGTGAATAGTCTAATATGTGCTATCCGGCTTTTGCTCAGGCATCTGTAGCTTAGTCCAGCCATTGATAAAATCCACAAGTGCTTGAGACTTGATAGCTGTCCTGTTGGGGAACGTAGTAATTTCAAAAAAATTCCTACGCACACGCAAGATCATGGTGATGCATAGCAACAAGAGGGGAGAGTGTTGTCCACGTACCCTCGTAGACCGTAAGCGGAAGCGTTATGACAACGCGGTTGATGTAGTCGTACGTCTTCACGATCCGACTAATCCAAGTACCGAACACACGGCACCTTCGAGTTCAGCACACGTTCAGCTCGGTGACGTCCCACGAACTCACAATCCAGCAGAGCTTCAAGGGAGAGTTCCCTCAGCATGACGGTGTGATGCCGTTGATGATGATGCTACCGACGCAGGGCTTTGCCTAAGCACCGCTATGATATGACTGAGGTGGATTATGGTGGAGGGGGGCACCGCACACAGCTAAAAGATCAATGATCAACTTGTGTGTCTATGGGGTGCCCCCTCCCCCGTATATAAAGGAGTGGAGAGGGGAGGGGCCGGCCCTCTCTATGGCATGCCCTAGGGGAGTCATACTCCCACCGGGAGTAGGATTGCCCCCCTTCCCTAGTTGGAGTAGGAGAGGAAGGGAAGGAGGAGTAGGAGAGAAGGAAAGGGGGGCCGCCGCCCCCAAACCTATTCCAATTCGGCCTCCTGCCCAAGGGGGGCACACCAGCCCCTTGTGGGCTGGTGTGCTTCCTTCTTATGGCCCATAAGTCCCATAACTTCTCCCAGGGGGTTCCGGTAACCTCCTGGTACTCCGGAAAAAAGCCCGAACCACTCGGAACCTTTCCGATGTCCGAATATAGCCTTCCAATATATCGATCTTTACGTCTTGACCATTTTGAGACTCCTCGTCATGTCCATGATCTCATCAGGGACTCCGAACAACCTTCGGTACATCAAATCACATAAACTCATAATACCGATCATCACCAAAAGTTAAGCATGCGGACCCTACGGGTTCGAGAACTATGTAGACATGACCGAGACAAGTCTCCGGTCAATAACCAATAGCAGAACCTGGATGCTCATATTGGCTCCTGCATATTCTACGAAGATCTTTATCGGCCAAACCGCATAACAACATACGTTGTTCCCTTTGTCATCGGTATGTTACTTGCCCGAGATTCGACCGTCGGTATCTCAATACCTAGTTCAATCTCGTTACCGGCAAGTCTCTTTACTCGTTCCATAATGCATCATCCCGCAACTAACTCATTAGTCACATTGCTTGCAAGGCTTATAGTGATGTGCATTACCGAGAGGGCCCAGAGATACCTCTCCGACAATCGGAGTGACAAATCCTAATCTCGATCTATGCCAACTCAACAAGTACCATCGGAGACACCTGTAGAGCACCTTTATAATCACCCAGTTACGTTGTGACGTTTGGTAGCACACAAAGTGTTCCTCAAGTATTCGGGAGTCTCTCATAGTCATAGGAACATGTATAAGCCATGAAGAAAGCTATAGCAACATACTAAATGATCAAGTGCTAAGCTAACGGAATGGGTCAAGTCAATCACATCATTCTCTAATGATGTGATCTCGTTAATCAAATGACAACTCATGTCTATGGCTAGCAAACATAACCATCTTTGATTCAATGAGCTAGTCAAGTAGAGGCATACTAGTGACACTCATTTTTTCTATGTATTCACACATGCACCAAGTTTCTGGTTAATATAATTCTAGCATGAATAATAATCATTTATCATGATATAAGGAAATACAAATAACAACTTTATTATTGCCTCTAGGGCATATTTCCTTTAGTCTCCCACTTGCACTAGAGTCAATAATCTAGTTCACATCGCTATGTGATTTAACACCAATAGTTCACATCACCATGTGATTAACACCCATAGTTCACATAGCCATGTGACCAATACTCAAAAGGTTTACTAGAGTCAATAATCTAGTTCACATCGCTATGTGATTGACACCCAAGAGTATAAGGTATGATCATGTTTTGCCTGTGAGAGAAATTTTAGTCTACGGGTCTGCCACATTTAGATCCGTATGTATTTTGCAAATTTCTATGTCTTCAATGCTCTGCATGGAGCTACTCTAGCTAATTGCTCCCACTTTCAATATGTATCTAGATCGAGACTTAGAGTCATCCTGATCGGTGTCAAATCTTGCATCGACGTAACTCTTTATGATGAACTCTTTGTCATCTCCATAACCGATAAATATTTCCTTAGTCCTCTAAGGATAATTTTGACCGCTGTCAAGTGATCTACTCGTAGATCAAAATTGTACTCCCTTGCCAAACTCAAGGCAGGGTATACAATAGGTCTGGTGCACAGCATGGCATACTTTATAGATCCTATGGTAGAGGCATAGGGAATGACTTTCATTCTCTCTCTATCTTTTGCCATGGTCGGGCTTTGAGTGTTACTCAACTTCACACCTTGCAACACAGGCAAGAACTCTTTCTTTGACTATTCCATTTTGAACTACTTCAAAAAATTGTCAAGGTATGTACTCATTGAAAAAACTTATCAAGTGTCTTGGTCTATCTCTATAGATCTTGATGCTCAATATGTAAGCAGCTTTACCGAGGTCTTTCTATGAAAAAACTCCTTTCAAAATACTCCTTTATGCTTTCTAGAAAATTCTTCATCATTTCCGATCAACAATATGTCATTCACATATACTTATCAGAAAGGCTGTAGTGCTCCCACTCACTTTCTTGTAAATACATGCTTCATTGCAAGTCTGTATAAAACTATATGCTTTGATCAACTTATCAAAGCGTATATTCCAACTCCGAGATGCTTGCACCAGTCCATAAATGGATCGCTGGAGCTTGCATATTTTGTTAGTGCCTTTAGGATTGACAAAACCTTCTGGTTGCATCATATACAACTCTTCTTTAATAAATCCATTAAGGAATGCAATTTTTTATCCATTTGCCATATTTCATAAAATGCGGCAATTGCTAACATGATTTGGACAAACTTTAAGCATAGATACAAGTGAGAAACTCTCATCGTAGTCAACACCTTGAACTTGTCGAAAACCTTTTGCGACAATTCTAGCTTTGTAGATAGTAACACTACTATCAGCCTCCGTCTTCCTCTTGAAGATCCATTTAATCTCAATGGCTCGCCGATCACCGGGCAAGTCAATCAAAGTCCACACTTTGTTCTCATACATGGATCCCATCTCAGATTTCATGGCCTCAAGCCATTTCGCGGAATCTGGCCTCATCATCGCTTCCTCATAGTTCATAGGTTCTTCATGGTCTAGTAACATGATGTCCAGAACAGGCTTACCGTACCACTCTAGTGTGGAACGTACTCTGGTTGACCTACGAGGTTCGGTAGTTACTTGATCTGAAGTTTCATGATCATCATCATTAGCTTCCTCACTTATTGGTGTAGGCATCACTGGAACTGATTTCTATGATGAACCACTTTCCAATTCAGGAGCTGGTACAGTTACGTCATCAAGTTATACTTTCCTCCCACTCACTTCTTTTGAGAGAAACTCCTTCCCTAGAAAGGATCCACTCTTAGCAACAAAGTTCTTGCCTTCGGATCTGTGATGGAAGGTGTACCCAACATTTTCTTTTGGGTATCCTATGAAGACGCACTTCTCCAATTTGGGTTCGAGCTTATCAGGATGAAACTTTTTCACATAAGCATTGTAGCCCCAAACTTTAAGAAATGACAGCTTAGATTTCTTGCCAAACCATAGTTCATACGGTGTCATCTCAACGGATTTAGATGGTGCCCTATTTAACGTGAATGCAGCTGTCTCTAATGCATAACCCCAAAACGATAGTGGTAGATCGGTAAGAGACATCATAGATTGCACCATATTATCTAATAAAGTACGGTTATGATGTTCAGACACACCATTACGCTGTGGTGTTCCAGGTGGCATGAGTTTGTGAAACTATTCCACATTGTTTTAATTGAAGGCCAAACTCGTAACTCAAATATTCGCCTCCGCGATTAGATCATAGAAACTTTATTTTCTTGTTACGTTGATTCTCCACTTCACTCTGAAATTCCTTGAACTTTTCAAATGTTTCAGACTTGTGTTTCATTAAGTAGGTATACCAATATCTGCTCAAATCATCTTGTGAAGGTTAGAAATTAACTATACCTGCCGCGAGCCTCAACACTCATCGGACCGCATACATCAGTGATGACCCACAAGTATAGGGGATCTATCGTAGTCCCTTCGATAAGTAAGAGTGTCGAACCCAACGAGGAGCAGAAGGAAATGATAAGCGGTTTCCAGCAAGGTATTCTCTTCAAGCACTGAAATAATAGGTAACAGATAGTTTTGTGATAGGATAATTTGTAACGAGCAACAAGTAACAAAAGTAAATAAAGTGCAGCAAGGTGGCCCAATCCTTTTTGTATCAAAGGAAAAGCCTGGACAAACTCTTATATAGAGAAAAGCGCTCCCAGGGACACATGGGAATTATCGTCAAGCTAGTTTTCAACACGTTCATATGATTCACGTTCGGTACTTTGATAATTTGATATGTGGGTGGACCGGTTCTTGGGTGCTGCCCTTACTTGGACAAGCATCCCACTTATGATTAACCTCTATTGCAAGCATCCACAACTACAACAAAAGTATTAAGGTAAACCTAACCATAGCATGAAACATATGGATCCAAATCAGCCCCTTACGAAGCAACGCATAAACCAGGTTTAAGCTTTTGTCACTCTAGCAACCCATCATCTAGTTATTACTTCCCAATGCCTTCCTCTAGGCCCAAATAATGGTGAAGTGTCATGTAGTCGACGTTCACATAACACCACTAGATGATAGACAACATACATCTCATCAAAATATCGAACGAATACCAAATTCACATGACTACTAATAGCAAGACTTCCCCCATGTCCTCAGGAACAAATGTAACTACTCACAAAGCATATCCATGTTCATAATCAGAGGAGTATTAATATGCATAAAGGATCTGAACATATGATCTTCCACCAAATAAACCAACTAGCATCAACTACAAGGAGTAATCAACACTACTAGCAACCTACAGGTACCAATCCCAGACTTGGTGATAAGAATTGGATACAAGAGATGAACTAGGGTTTGAGAGGACATGGTGCTGGTGAAGATGTTGATGGAGATTGCCCTCTCCCGATGAGAGGAGCGTTGGTGATGACGATGGCGATGATTTCCCCCTCCCGGAGGGAAGTGTCCCCGGCAGAACAGCTCTGCCGGAGCCCTAGATTGCTTTCGCCAAGGTTCCGCCTCGTGGCGGCGGAGTCTCGTCCTGAAAGCTTGCTTATGATTTCTCTTCGGACGAAAGACTTCATATAGAAGAAGATGGGCACCAGAGGGCCAACAGGGGGCCCACAAGGCAGGGGGCGCGCCCAGGAGGTAGGGCGCGCCCCCACCCTCGTGGACAGGTGGAAGCCCCCCTAACGTATTTCTTCCGCTCAGCATTTTTATTATTTCCAAAAATAACTTTCGTGGAGTTTCAGGACTTTTGGAGTTGTGAAGAATATGTCTCTAATATTTGCTCCTTTTCCAGCCCAGGATTCCAGCTGCCGGCATTCTCCCTCCTTATGTAAACCTTATAAAATAAGAGAGAAAAGACATAAGTATTGTGACATAATGTGTAATAACAGCCCATAATGCAATAAATATCGATATAAATGCATGATGCAAAATGGACGTTTCAACTCCCCCAAGCTTAGACCTTGCTTGTCCTCAAGCGGAAGCCGATAACGATAAATATGTCCACATGTTTAGAGGTAGAGGTGTCGATAAAATAAAATACGGACATGAGGGCATCATGATTATTCTCATAACAACAACATATATGGATATTGTCATATGATTTCTTATGCTCAAGTAATAATCTATTCACAATGCAAAGTATGAATCCGAAACTTTATTGAGAACTAACAAACTATAATCTCAGAAATTGAAGCAATTGCAATTTGTCATAACATCAGAAAGAGTCTATGTCAGATCTTTCTAGCAAGTCCACATACTCAACTATCATTTAGTCTTTCATAATTTCTAACACTCACGCAATACTTGTGGTTACGGAGTTTTAATCGGACATAGAGAAAGATAGGGGCTTATAGTTTTGCCTCCCAACCTTTACCTCAAGGGTAATGTCAACAATAATAATTCATGC
>NC_041391.1:150664264-150701149 GCF_002162155.2 Triticum dicoccoides
CAACACACTGTGCTTGCCAAACGATAAAATATAAAAGGAAAGGTGAAGATCACCATGACTCTTGCATAAGGTAGAAGATAATAATAAGAGATAGGCCCTTCGCAGAGGGAAGCAGAGGTTGCCATGCGCTTTCAGGGTTGGATGCACAAAATCTTAATGCGAAAGAACGTCACTTTATATTGCGACTTGTGATATAGACCTTTATTATGCAGTCCGTCGCTTTTATTTCTTCCACATCACAAGATCGTATAAAGCTTATTTCCTCCACACCAATCAATCATACATATTTAGAGAGCATTTTTTATTGCTTGCACCGATGACAACTTACTTGAAGGATCTTACTCAATCCATAGGTAGATACGGTGGACTATCATGGCAAAACTGGTTTAAGGGTTTTTGGAAGCACAAGTAGTATCTCTACTTGGTGCAAAGAATTTGGCTAGCATGAGGGGGAAATGCAAGCTCGACATGTTGGATGATCCATGACAATATACTTTATCTCAGATATAATTAAACATAACCCATTACATTGTCTTCTTTGTCAAACATCAAATCTTTAGCATGTCAAATTTTAATGAGTGCTCCCAATCATAAAAGATGTCCAAGATAGTATATTTATATGTGAAACCTCTCTTTCTTTATTACTTCCTATTAATTGCAACGATGACCAAAGATATGTTTGCCAACTCCCAATAATTTTTAATCATCATACTCTTTCTATGTGAAGTCATTACTCTTCATAAGATCGATATGATCTCTTTATTTCTTTTCTTTTTTTATTCTTTTCTCTTTTCTTTTATTCACTCAAGATCATGGCAAAATAATCAAGCCCTTGACTCAACACTAATCTTTATTATATAACTTATAGACCCGATTACATAGAGAGATCATAAAGCAAAACTCAAAACTAGATCATACCGAAACTTTTATTCTACTAGATCAAGATACTACTAAAAGGATCGAACTAAGAAAAACGGTAAAGATAGGTTTGTGATGGTGATACGATACCGGGGCACCTCCCCCAAGCTTGGCAGTTGCCAAGGGGAGTGCCCATACCCATGTGATTATGTCTCCTTCTATGGGGATGGTGATATGATATTCTTAGCGATAATGCCCCTCAGGATATGATTCTCTTCCTCGAGCTTATTGAGTTGCTGCTTGAGATCCATTATCTCCTTACGAAGCTTCCCTGTAACGGCTAAAGCTCCATGCACCCAAGGGTGTTGCATAGCTGCAGGAGAACAAGTGACACTCTTCTTCATATTTTCATAAGAAAGAAATCTAACATTGGAAGGGATAACCGAGTTTGGAATAGCTGAGCTTGGTAGTTCCCCCATCGTGAACCCAGCTCGGAAGCGAAAAGTGACTTCTTGATCCTCCATGGCATCTATCCGTTGCTGGCCCAAAGTGGTCAGCATCACTATTTGTCCTTGGTCTCAATGCCGGATGAGACACCCGGCTCTCCCCGACTGACTCTTGAGAAGACATCTTGCTCTAATCTGCAGTAGCAACAGCTCGAAACAAGAACAGAGGATATTTGCGTGATACAGGAGTCAAAACCTTCGGGAGATTATATAATGAATATTTACCGACCAAAATACTTATCGTGCAAGAAAACGGAGTCCGGAGAGCGCACGAGGTGCCCAAGAGGCAGGGGCACGCCCAGGGGGTAGGGCGCGCCCTCCACCCTCGTGGAGCCCTCGTGTCCTTCCTGGATAGCTTCTTATTTTTCTATTTTTCTAAATATTCCAAAACAGAGAAAAAATGCCATTAGAGCTCTTTTGGAGTCGGTTTACTTACCGTACCACGTACCTATTCCTTTTTGGAGTATGAAACGTTCTGGAAAGTGTCTCTTATGTATTCCTCCGGTGTTACGGTTTCAATAACATTAGTTTCAACATTTATAGGATTACCTGAGATATAATGTTTGATTCTTTGACCGTTCACCACCTTCGGATTTGTGCCTTTGAAGTTGTTGATTTTTATGGCACCGGAACGATAGACCTCCTCGATAACGTAAGGGCCTTCCCATTTAGAGAGAAGTTTTCCTGCAAAAAATCTTAAACGAGAGTTGTATAGCAATACATAATCACCTACATTAAACTCACGCTTTTGTATTCTTTTGTCATGCCATCTTTTAACTTTTTCTTTAAACAACTTGGCATTTTCATAAGCTTGGGTTCTCCATTCATCAAGTGAGCTAATATCAAATAACCTCTTCTCACCGGCAAGTTTGAAATCATAATTGAGCTCTTTAATGGCCCAATAAGCCTTATGTTCTAGTTCGAGAGGTAAATGACATGCTTTTCCATAAACCATTTTATATGGAGACGTACCCATAGGATTTTTATATGCAGTTCTATAGGCCCATAATGCATCATCAAGTTTCTTGGACCAATTCTTTCTAGATCTATTGACAGTCTTTTGCAAAATTAATTTGGGCTCTCTATTGCTCAGTTCTACTTGACCACTAGACTGTGGGTGATAGGGAGATGCAATTCTATGATTAACATCGTACTTAGCAAGCATTTTACGAAAGGCACCATGAATAAAATGTGAACCACCATCATTCATTAAATATCTAGGGACTCCAAACCTCGGAAAATAACTTCTTTATGCATCTTAATAGAAGTGTTATGATCAGCACTACTAGTTGGAATAGCTTCTACCCACTTAGTAACGTAATCAACAGCAACTAAAATATGTGTATATCCATTAGAGGCAGGAAAAGGTCTATAGAACTCAACATGTTGGATGATCCATGTGAATAGTTACTTTAGAATCAACAATATAAGGTCTAAACTTATCACAAGCAAATACAACTGCTAAGAAATCTTTTTCAGTAGTAGCATAATTTCTCTGGGCATTGTCTAGAGTTTTACTAGCATATTGAATAACATTTAATTTCTTATCAACTCTTTGCCCTAGAACATCACCTACAACATAATCGCTAGCATCACACATAATTTCAAAAGGTAAATTCCAATCAGGTGGTTGAATAATAGGTGCAGAGATTAATGCTTTCTTAAGTATTTCAAATGCTTCTACACAATCATCATCAAAAACAAAAGGTATGTCTTTTTGTAATAGATTAGTGAGAGGCCGAGAATTTTTGAGAAGTCCTTAATGAACCTCCTATAAAAACCGGCATGACCAAGGAAACTTCTTATACCTTTGATGTCCTTAGGACACGACATCCTTTCAATAGCATCAGCTTTAGCTTTATCAACTTCAATGCCTCTTTTAGAAATTTTATACCCCTAGACTATACCTTCATTAACCATAAAGTGGCACTTTTCCCAATTCAAGACAATCTCTGCAAAACTCGATCAAGGTTGCTCAAGCAATCATCAAAAGAGGATCCATAGACGGAGAAATAGTCCATGAAAACCTCACAAATCTTTTCACAAAAGTCAGAGAATATAGCCATCATGCATCTTTGAAAGGTAGCAGGTGCATTACATAAACCAAAAGGCATACGTCTATAAGCAAAAGTACCAAAAGGGCAAGTAAAAGTAGTCTTTGATTGATCATTGGCTGACACAGGTATTTGAGAGAAACCAGAATAACCATCTAGAAAGCAAAAATGTGTATGTTTGGATAATCTTTCTAGCATTTGATCGATAAAAGGTAAGGGGTCATGATCTTTTTAGTAGCCTTATTTAATTTGCGGAAATCAATTACCATCCTATAACCTGTAATAATTCTTTGTGGGATCAACTCATCTTTATCATTAGGAACGACGGTAATACCTCCCTTCTTAGGGACACAATGGGCAATACTTACCGACTAACTATCAGCAACGGGATAAATTATACCTGCCTCAAGGAGCTTTAGTATTTCTTTTCTTACCACTTCCTTCATCTTAGGATTCAGCCGTCGTTGATGATCACGAACTGGTTTGGCATCTTCCTCCAAATTTATTTTATGTTGACATATAGTGGGACTAATGCCCTTAAGATCATCGAGAGTATATCCAATAGTAGCGCGATGCTTCTTCAGAGTTTTCAATAATCTCTCTTCTTCATCCTCTGAAAGGTTAGCACTAATAATAACAGGATATATCTTTTTCTCATCAAGATAAGCATATTTAAGAGTATCAGGTAACGGTTTAAGCTCAAACACGGGATCACCCTTGGGTGGAGGAGGATCCCCTAGGATTTCAACAGGCAAATTGTGTTTCAGGATGGATTCCTGTTTAAAGAATACTTTCTATTTCCCTTCTTTCATTCATAAACATATCATTTTCATGGTCTAGCAAATATTGTTCTAAAGGGTCACTAGGAGGTACGACAATAGAAGCAAGACCAATTATTTCATCCTTACTAGGCAATTCTTCTCCACGGTGTTATCTACGAAATTTAGAGAAATAAACTCATGAGACATATCACCTAGACCAATAGTAACAACATCCTTTTCGCAGTCTATCTTAGCATTAACGGTGTTCAAGAAGGGTCTACCAAATATAATGGGACAAAAGCTATCTTGTGGGGAGCCAAGAACAAGAAAATCAGCAGGATATTTAGTTTTCCCACACAAGACTTCAACATCTCTAACAATTCCCATTGGAAAAATAGTATCTCTATTGGCAAGTTTAATTGTGACATCAATATCTTCTAACTCAGTAGGTGCAATATCATGCTTAATTTCTTTGTATAAGTCAATAGGTATTGCACTAGCACTAGCACCCATATCACACAAGCCATGATAACAATGATCTCCTATTTTAACAGAAATAACAGGCATGCCTACCACAGGTCTATGTTTATCTTTAGCACAAGGTTTGGCAATTCTAGCAGTTTCATCACGGAAATGAATAACATGCCCATCAATATTATCAGACAAGAGATCTTTAACAATAGCAACATTAGGTTCAACTTTGATTTGCTCAGGAGGTGTATAAGTTCTAATACTACTTTTACGAACCACAGTTGAAGCTTTAGCATGATCCGTTATCCTAACAGGGAAAGGTGGTTTCTCAACATAAGAAGTAGGAACAATAGGATCATTATAAGTGATAGTCTTTTCCTCAACTTTAATACGTGCAGCTACTTTTACTTCTATGGGAGGATGATATTAAACCACTTGTCCTTAGGGAGATCAATATGAGCAGCAAAAGATTCACAAAAAGAAGCTACTATTTCAGAGTCAAGTCCATATTTATTGCTAAATTTACGGAAAACATCGGTATCCATAAAAGATTTAACACAATCAAACTTAGGTGTCATACCTGACTCCTTACCTTGGTCGAGGTCCCAATCTTCAGAGTTGCGTTTAATTCTTTCCAATAAATCCCATTTGAATTCAATAGTCTTCATCATAAAAGAGCCAGCACAAGAATATCGAGCATGGTGTCATGGTTCTAAGTCTGACAGTAGAATGGGGGGTAGGAATGTAGAGGCAAGATCCTAGCTATGGAGAAGTTGTACGCACGAGTTTTACGAGTTCAGGCCCTTCTTGGAGGAAGTAACAGCCCCACGTCTCGGTGCCCGGAGGCGGTCGACTGGATTATATGCGTGTGTGTTACAGGGGGTGCGAACCCCTGTCACTGAGGAGGGGGGTGGCTTATATAGAGTTTGCCAGACCCCTCCGGTCCTCAATTACATAGGGTTTAAGATACATTATGGCAGGGCGTTACTGGTAACGCTACTAAGAAAGCGACTTAATGACCATTAAAGCTACGTAATGACCGACCGTTGCAGTACGGAATGGCTTTAGATCTTCTGGCGGTCGACTGACAGTCTCCATGGTCAAGTGACTTCAAGTCTTCCGAGTGGAACGCTTCATGGTCGAGTGGATGATGATTCTTCTTCGAATGCTTTTGGTTTTTAGGGTGATGTCCTTGGGGAGGGTATCTTGGACATGCCTATGACCCTACCCTAGGTACATAGCTTCATCATTAGCCCCCGAATGGATCAGGGTTTGAGTGGAGAAGGAGTTGAAAATACTTCCAACTCATTTTTTGCGCTTTGGGTGTGTCTTGTTTTGGATCAACGAACCGAGGTGGTGACACCAACTTCTTTTTCAGTCGCCTTGATCCATTCCTGGTTTTGTCGAGTGAACTTTTGCTAGAAGAGGTCCGAGTGCTAATCGCAGAGGAGATCTTCCGTCTGACAAGTTGTTCTGCTGCCCGCGGATCTCGCGGGATTCGAATTTCGGGAAGCGCGCTGGGTGGAGAAGGCCACAGTAATCGGGCTGGATAAGGCAAGGCCGCCTCGATTTCCGTGCCGCCTTTTTTGCCACGTATCGCGCGCGCGACTATTGCGGGATTTGATAAGATCGCCCGGGCCCACAGGTCAGTCACTCGGAAGCAACCCCATATGAGGCATCGGACCGGGGTTTTTGAATAGTGCATCCTCATTCTTCTTCTCCCTTCTCAGTTTCCTCCACTGCGCCTGCTCCTGCCCCAGCGCCGCTGCTCCGTTCGAGCTCTGTCCGCGGCGATGGGGAAAGAAAAGACGGTGGCTCTAGAGCGCACGAAGAAGGTGACAGCGAAGGCGAAGGGGAAGAAGTCCAGCCGGGGCAGATCCTCGTCGCGGTCCGGTTTGCCGCGCAGCTGGACCAGGGAGACTGGATCCGGTCGACGATCCGCCAAGGCGACCTCGATGATCTGGCGGAGGAGGGGCTGATTCCTCACGGATCGGCGTGACTCCCGGAGGGTGAGACCAAACCTCGACCATGGGAGGGTGAGTGTGTCCTCCTCGTCACTCACATCGACCGCGGATTTTCTTTGCCTCCGCATCCTTTCTTCCGAGCTTTCTTGAATTTCTTTGGAGCACAACTTCATCACTTTTCCCCCAACACCATAGTGTACCTTGCTGCTTTTGTGTATCTGTGCGAAAATTTGTTGGGTTGTCGACCACACTGGGGTCTCTTCAAGCACATTTTCACGTGTTGCTCCTAGTCGGTCAAAAAGGCCAACCCGGGTGACGAGAGGACCCACGTAATCCAGATGTGTGGGGGTCTTGGGGTTCAGATGAGGGGTAAGAGCTGTTTCCCAGCCATAATTCTTCCTGAGTCGGTTCGAGGGTGGTAGTCGACCTGGTTTTACTACAAAGACCAGCCGACTCCAGGCCAGTCGACCGGGCTTCCTCCTTTTTCTATGGCTCGCGTAGAGACACCCTCCGCCTTGAAAGTGACTCTAGGGGAGAAAGCGGAGGTGAAATTGCTAGTCGAGCGAGTGGTCCATCTCATCCGTGAGGGTGTAACTGGAATGGATCTGTTGGAAGTCTTCCTCAGACGACGCATTCAGCCACTTCAAGCCCGCGACCATCTGATGTGGATGTATTCGGGCATTGAAATTCCACTCGGGTGCATCCAGAAGAAATCGATGAGGATACGGCGGAGAAGTGGTTGAGGAGTATCACTGGCAACAAGGACAACCCTAGAGGGGCCAGAAGAATCCCTCCACTTGACCAATCCTATGAACCAGACAAGGCCCAATTCTGAATTACCGAGTGCCATCTTGATTTAATCATGCAACTGTTTATGCTTCATCGACTGACTTTGTCTTGCTTGTTTTCTTCTAGGCCCTTACTGAAATGTATTTGATGCCCAACGGAGAGCAGGAGCAGGACCCGGAGGGGGAGGCAAGCGGAGGTGAAAGCGGCGAGTGGCATTCCGATGGAGAGGGGAACAAGGAGAGCGACGACCCGAGTGACGAAGAAGAGGTCGACTCTCCTTCCCGCACGGAATGGCGATCCAAGCTTACTCACGACCCGACGAACGCCCGTGACAAGGCGACCGTTCAGGCCGGGCAATCGTCAGAGCGTCCTCGGACGTCCTCTCCGGCACCAACCGAAAAGGCCCTAAAGCAATCCAAGCACTACAAAAAAAAGACACATCCATGAAATTTTGGGCTGAACGAATTTTTTTCTGTCATACATATGACACTTCTATGATGATAATTGTGACAAAACCCGGTATCATCATAGATGTGGTGGGCTCCTACTTCTATGATAAAAAATCATGACCGAAAATGGTCTTTTCGTCCTTGGCGGGCCGGAGACGCAGCTGCATGACATTCTTTGGGCCGTCCATGACAGAAAAAACCATGGTAGAAGCGAGGGGGAGGAATATTTCGGGGAGTTGCCGGTTACGCTGGGAGGTCGGGGGCCGAGCGATGCGTGTTTCTCTCGTACACGTGCGAGGCGTTGGCTCTAACTGAACCCGAGCGAGGCGTTGGGCTCTAACTGAACCCGAGCGATTGCAGCCGGGGGGGGCTTGGATGAACAGTGAGCGGTGGCGTTGCCTCTGGATGAACAGGACCCCATGGTGTGGAGGGCTGGATGAACAGTAGACGGTGGAGGGGTGGCCGTGGAGGGGTGGTTGAACAGGACTCCGTGGTGTGGAGGGCTGGATGAACAGTAGACGGTGGAGGGGTGCCCGTGGAGGGGTGGTTGAACAGTACCCGGTGGAGTAGCGCGCGGTGGAGGCTGGATGAACAAGAGCCCATGGAGGCTGGAGGAGGTCGACGGTAGCCCGTGGAGGCTGGAGGAGGTCGACGGTGGAGATGAACAGTATCCCGTGGAGTCCCGTTTTGCGGTACGCCACACCCCTCCCGATGAATAGGACCCCCGTTTCGACCGTAGGAGGTCCGTTTCCTCCGTTTTGCGGTACGCCACACCCCTCCTGATCAACAGGACCCCCATTTCGACCGTAGGAGGTCCGTTTCCTCCATTTTGCGGTACGCCACACCCCTCCCGATCAACAGGACCCCCGTTTCGACCGTAGGAGGTCCGTTTCCTCGTTGTGCGGTACGCCAGGCCCCTCCCGATCAACAGGATCCCGTTTCGAACGTGGCCGATCGAACACAAGGCCGTTTCCTCCGTTGTGCGGTACGCCAGGCCTCGTTTCCATCGCCTGTTCCATCCAAGCCCTCCCGATGAACACGACCATGCATTCCGTTCCGACCCAGCCGGTTGCCTCCCCATGAACACGACGACGATGCTGTTTCTCCGTTCCGACCCAGCCATGTACATATGCGCGAGTAGGCGTTCGAGACCCTGCCCGTATGTACGTACGTGGCCGTATTTTCATTCTTGCACCCTCGTTACTGTACGTACATGTACATGCTACGTGCGTGCCGCTACTATGACACATGCGCGCCTCTACATCCACTAGCATATATATACGTACACGTTCACGACCAGAATGACAATGCTACATACGCTTCGACTAGGTGGGTCCCGACTGTCAGGCACTTCCTTGCCTGCGAAGATGTAGCTGGTGGGTCCCAGCAGTCAGGGGGGCGAATCGTTTTTTTTTGCCCGGAGGCACTTCCTTGCGTGCGAAGATGTAGCTGGTGGGTCCCAGCAGTCAGGGGGGCGAATCATTTTTTTTTGCCCGGACGCACTTCCTTGCGTGCGAAGGTGTAGCTGGTGGGTCCCAGTAGTCAGGGGGGAAACGTTTTTTTTCGCGAAATACGGTGGCCCGTCCGGTGGGTCCCCGCTGTCAGGTGGAGGAATAATTATTTTCCGCATAATAGGGAGGCACTTCCTTGCTGCGGCCGTGGACCCAGCTGTCAGCCTCTCCACATACAGTCCACATCCGATGGAAGTCTTTCCTTGACCACGTTGACCACGCCGCACCGCGAGCACCAGGGCGATGGACGACGGCGAGGCCTAGGAATGGGACGACGGGGAGCCGGGGAAGACGCGGCAGTGGAAGCTCGCGCCGAGAGGAGTACGAGGGTTCACTGGTTTGGCTGCGGTGTGAGGCTGCTGTCGCCGCAGGGCCTGGCCAGCGGTGGGAATAGTAGGGGGCGGTGAGGCCTCCGCGGAAGCACATCCGACCACGGGAGGCAGGAGCATGCGGCATGACCGGCGCTGCTTTGGGCGGCTGGAGCAAGAAGACCAGAGGTTGAAGAAGCACTACGGCCGTTGGATGGATATCGTACGGTCACTGGAGCTAGAATTGTTTATATTGACTAAGTTGACAAAGCCCTCTGTCCTCGTCAACTTAGTAGGCCCACAAGTCAGCCTCCCACCAAGGTGGGTCCCAGCTAGTAGGGGGGTATTCATTTTTTTGTGCATAATAAGGAGGCACTTCCGGTGGGTCCGAGCTGACAGCAGGGGGAACATTTTTTTCGCGAAATATGATGGCCCGTCGGGTGGGTCCCAGCAGTCAGGGGCATACGTTTTTTTTTCGCGAAATACTGGTGGCCCCTCCGGTGGGTCCCTGCTGTCAGGTGGAGGAATAATTATTTTCCATGTAATAAGGAGGCACTTCCTTGCGGCTGCCGTGTACCCAGCTGTCAGCCTCTCCACGTACAGTATTCTTCCGATGGAATTCGGTCGCTGACCACATTGACCACGCCGCGCCGAGAGCACCACGGCAGTGGACGATGGCGAGGCCTAGGAAGGGGACGACACGGAGCCGGGAAAGACGTGGAAGTGGATGCCCATGTGGAGAGGAGTACGAGGGTTCACTGGTTCGGCTGCGCTGCCGTCACCGCAGAATAACAGGGGGTGTGGGTGAGTGGAGTGGAGGGATGGCCTGGCCAGTGGTGGGAGTAGTATGGGGGCGGTGAGGCCTCCGCGGTAGCACAGTCGGCCACGGGAGGCAGGAGCAGGCGGCACGACCGGCGCTGCTTTGGGCGGCTGGAGCAAGAAGACCAGAGGATGAAGAAGCACAACGGCCGTTGGATGGGCATCGTACGGTCAGTCGAGCTAGAATCGTGCATATTGACTAAGTTGACAAAGCCCTTCGTCCCCGTCAACTTAGTAGGCCCACTATACTGGGTCCCAGCTAGCAGGGGGGTATTCTTTTTTTGGGCGTAATAAGGAGGCACTTCCTTGCGTGCGAAGATATAGCTGGTGGGTCCGAGCTATCAGCGGCGGTAACGTTTTTTTCGTGAAATACAGAAGCCCTTTCGGTGGGTCCCAGATGTCAGGTGGAGGAATCATTATTTTGCGCGTAATAAGGAGGCATTTCCTAGCGTGCGGCCGTGGACCCAGCTGTCAGCCTCTCCACGTACAGTCCACTTCCGATGGATGTCGTTCATTGACCATGTTGGCCAGGCCGCGCCGAGAGCACCAGGGCAGTGGACGACGGCGAGGCCTAGGAAGGGAACAACACGGAGCCAGGGAATACTCGGCAGTTGTTTCCCTCGCGGAGGAGTACGAGGGTTTACTGGTTCGTCTGCCGTCGCCGGAGAATAACAGCATGTGTGGGTGAGTAGAGGCATGGCTAGGCCAGCGATGGGAGTACGGTGGGGCGGTGAGGCCTGCGCGGCAGCACAGCCGGCCGCGGGGAGGAGGGAGCAGGCAGTCCCGCCGGCGCTTGTTTGAGCGGCTGGAGCAGGAAGAGCAGAGATTGCAGAAGCACGACGGCCGTTGGATGGACATCCAACAGTATACATGCCATCTGTGGAAAGCCTCAAATCTGTGGAAAACAGCATACAGCCCATCTACCATTATTTCAAATAGTTTACAGCCCATTTGCTAATTCTTACGGATTTTTTTGGAGCCCATATTCTTTATTTAGCATTACAGCCCATATTCTTTTTGGAGCCTATAATGCAGGAGACGCGCACCTCCGTGCCGCTCAAGATGGTTTAACCAGAGCCACGGAGCAGTATGTGAAAGACATACGGGTGAGGAATTTTAATAGTTATATATGCCAGTAGCCCCCGAGACTTAAAATAGTCAGAATAACTGATTTAAGGATCATTTGTTATGCAGGATCTTATGGAGAAGAATACCCACCTGTCCCAGGAGCTTCAAGAGTGCAAGGCCCAACTTGAGGCCGCACTAGCCGCCGCAGCGGGAGCCACAGAGACCCCCTCTGGTAATACATATTTCAAAAAGATAAGTAGTTTATGAAGTGCGGCGTGTGTATAAGTCTGACAATAACATTGCAGATGGTGCCAGACTAGATCCGGACAAGCAACATCTACTGCGCCAGTTGAAGGCCGGCGAGAAGGTGCTTATGAGGGTGCAGCAGGAGAGGAACAAGCTCCAAGATGCCAACACCCAGCTGGGCGAAGAACTGAAAGTTGTTCGGGTCCAGCTGTCTGACTCCGTGAAGGAGAGTCGGCGGCTTCATCGCGGCATTTACAGTGAGTGCTTGAGCAAACTCTTTTGAAAAGAAGAGTTCGGCGAGGAAGTCGATTGACAGAAATGTGTTTGTAGGTGTGCTCACAGGTCGTTCTGCGGAAGAAATGCCCGGTTTGACGGGTGATCTACTTCTCGAGCTGCTGCAACTGCACAAACGTGTTCGGCAGGCGATGAGCGGCGTCGTCCAGGCCCTATGGCTGTCTGTCTCCCTACCCGAGGGTCTTGGAGGGCTTGCAGAGAAGCTTCAGGGAGCACGGCAGCGCTTCCGTCTGTGGAAGATATTGGCCTGCCGTCAAGGCGCCAGGGAGGCCTGGGCCATGGTGAAGACGCGGTACACAAAGGCTGATCCAAACCACATGGCCGAGGTCGGACCTGTGGGGCCTGATGGGAAGGAGATCCCTGTGAGCTTAATGTACGGCCAAGTAGAGTTGGCGGCGAAGTATTCCCAATGGGACTGTAAACTAGACAGCCTGTTAGATGGGATTGAAGAGGACTATAATCAGTCAATTTGACGATGTAATTTTAAAATGACATGTAAAATGCCTTCTAGCCGGATTGTAGATCGTTTGTCTTTGCGGACCTTTTCGCTTCAACCTCGGGACCCGACAGTCCGGAGTGTGTCCGAATACCCTCACGGTTATGAAAGAACCGGGGCATGCATGGAGACCAGGCGTAGGGGTCATTAATGCTTTATCAGACAACTGCCCAACTAGTTATGTTATATTACATGGTTAGTAAGAAACATCTTCCAGGGAGAATAGTTCCATTAGGGGTTCCTTTCCCTAGGAGGCATGCCCTAAAGTGCATGTCCGGACTGCGAAAAGAGCAGAAAAGCATCTGGGGGCAGATAAATAAATAAGTAAGAAATCATCTTTCAAGTCACCGACCGAATATTCCCTTAAGAACGCTAGCTTTCGGCTTCACCCAGTCTGAGGTACACATCCGGCTGACCCGGTAGTAACAATCGCAGAGGTGCTCCATTTACCTCCTAGCCGAACAATCGGGAATGTAGGGGTAAGCACAGGAGCCAGGCTACCCAGCTTGGCCAAAACTTAAGTCATATCGATGCATATAATGGTGAATAAGAGGTACATGCGGAAGTGTGACGCATGTGTTGGGCATGAAGCCCGTGTAAATAAGCTTCTGTTAAAGAAGCCCCAGGTATAATGAGTGCGAGCAGCACATCAAGTGTGTGCGAACAATGCGCAGATCAGCCCACAAAGGCTTTACGTAAAAAAGGAGGAAGGGATAGAGAAACAAAAGACAACTAACGTTTAAAATGCGGACAGAGGAAGGAGACGAACTCTGAGTCTGGCGCTAGGCGTAGAATCTTCGGAGGCGGGCTGCGTTCCATGGGTTTGGCTCGAGTCGGTTGTTCGATGCGTTTCGTAGACGGTATGCTCCGCCGGTCAGGACTTGATCGATGATGAAGGGACCTTCCCACTTGGGCTTGAGTTTGTCCTTTTTCTTGTCCGGCAGGCGTAGAACTAGTTCGCCAACATTGTAAGTTTTGGCCCGTACTTCTCTGCTTTGATATCTTCGAGCCTGCTGCTGATAGAATGTGGAACGAGCCTTTGCGACATCGTGCTCCTCTTCCAATGCGTCCAAACTGTCCTGCCGATCCAACTCGACTTATCTTTCCTCGTACATGCGCACGTGAGGTGAGTCATGAATTATATCGCAGGGCAAAACTGCCTCTGCGCCGTATACCATAAAAATGGTGTGAATCCGGTAGTGCGATTTGGCGTGGTCCGCAGGCCCCAGAGGACGGAGTCGAGCTCCTCCAACCAGTGCGTGTTAGATTCCGTGAGGGACCGCACTAACCTAGGTTTAATGCCGCTCATGATTAGACCATTTGCTCGTTTGACTTGACCGTTAGTTTGAGGGTGATAGAATGAAGCGTAGTCGAGCTTGATGCCCATATTTTTGCACCAGAGTTTAACCTCGTCGACCGTGACGTTCGTTCCGTTATCAGTGATGATGCTGCGGGGGACGCCATAACGGTGTACTACCCCAGATATGAAGTCTATCACAGGTCCAGATTCGGCCTTTTAACCGGCTTGGCCTCTATCAATTTGGTGAATTTGTCCACCATGACCAATAGGTATTTTTGCTTGTTGGTTCCCCCTTTAAGGGGTCCAACCATGTCAAGCCCCCAGACCGCGAACGGCCAGGTGATGGGTATAGTTTTGAGGGCGGTGGGTGGCATGTGGCTTTGATTCGCAAAGAGCTGGCAACCGACGCAACGTTGGACTAAGTCCTGAGCATCTGCCCGGGCAGTCGGCCAATAAAATCCTGTACGGAAGGCCTTGCCCACAAGGGCCCGGGCTACGGCGTGGTGCCCGCCGAGTCCAACGTGAATTTCAGCCAGAAGATTTCGCCCTTCCTCTTCGGAGATGCACCTTTGAAGGACTCCGGTTGTGCTTTTCTTATAAAGCTCTCCCTCATGGACCTTGTAGGCTTTAGATCGCCGTACTATGCAGCTGGCCTCGTTCTGGTCTTCGGGAAGTTCCTGCCTAATTAAGTAGGCTAGGAATGGTTCCGTCCACGGGGCAATGACTGCCATTATTTCATGGGTTGAAGGTGTTATTTCATTGGCTGAGCCACCGATTGTGTCAGAATGTTCAGTGTTGGGCGGTGCGGCTGGTTCCAGGTTGTTGTTTCCGGAGTCCTCTTCCCATAATACGGATGGCTTAAAAAGCCGCTCCAGGAAGATGTTTGGAGGGACGGCGTCGCACTTTGCGCCGATGCGTGCCAACACGTTGGCCGCCTGGTTATTATCCCTGGCTACATGGTGGAATTCGAGTCCTTCAAACCGAGCTGACATTTTTAAGACGGTGTTATGATAGGCTGCCATTTTCGGATCCTTGGCATCAAAGTCTCCATTTACTTGGGATATTGCGAGGTTTGAATCCCTGCGCACCTCTAGGCGTTGAATGCCCATGGAGATTGCCATCCGGAGACCATGTAGAAGGACCTCGTATTCGGCTGCATTGTTGGAGTCCGTGTACATTATCTGAAGTACGTATTAGACTGTGTCTCCAGTTGGGGATGTCAATACGATGCCAGCCCCCAAGCCGGCCAACATTTTGGAGCCGTCGAAATGCATGATCCAACTGGAGTATGCGCCGTACTCTTTAGGGAGTTCGGCTTCGGTCCATTCAGCGATGAAGTCGGCCAAAACTTGCGACTTTATAGCTCGCCGTGGTTTGTAGGTTATGTCGAATGGTAAGAGCTCAATGGCCCATTTTGCAATCCTGCCCGTCGCGTCACGGTTGTTTATAATGTCATTGAGAGGTACTTCGGATGCCACTGTTATCGAACACTCTTGAAAGTAGTGTCGCAGCTTCCGGGATGCCATGAACACTGCGTATGCTATCTTTTGATAATGTGGATACCGGGACTTGCATGGAGTTAAGACAGTGGATACGTAGTACACTGGTTTTTGAAGAGGGAATTTGTGTCCTTCTGCTTCTCGTTTGACGACGAGCACTGCGCTTACAACTTGATGTGTTGCCGCGATATATAATAACATTGTTCGCCCAAGTTGGGCGCGACCAGGAACGGATTTTTTGCCAATATGGCCTTTATTTCTTCGAGTCCGGCCGTGGCAGCATCCGTCCATTCGAAGTGTTCGGTGCGCCGGAGGAGGCGATAGAGGGGCAACGCCTTTTCTCCCAAACGGGAGATGAAGCGGCTTAGAGCCGCCACGCATCCAGTCAATTTTTGTATTTGTTTGAGGTCTTTTGGGATATCCAACTGTGACAGAGCTCGGATCTTGGCTAGGTTTGCTTCAATTCCTCTACCGGATACAATGAAGCCCAAGAGCTTTCCGGCTGGTACGCCAAAAACGCATTTTTTCGGGTTGAGCTTAATGTCATATGCTCGGAGGTTGTCGAATGTGAGCCTCAAATCGTCTACTAGAGTTTCGACGTGTTTGGTCTTGACGACCACATCGTCTACGTATGCCTCCACTGTTTTGCCGATCTGGATTGCCAGACATGTCTGAATCATGCGCTGATATGTTGCGCCGGCGTTTTTGAGCCCGAAGGGCATTGTGTTGAAGCAGAATGGTCTGTATGGAGTAATGAATGCTGTTGCGGCTTGGTCTGTTTCCGCCATCTTGATTTGATGGTATCCGAAGTATGCATCGAGGAAGCACAATGAATCGTGCCCTGCGGTAGCATCGATGATTTGATCGATGCGGGGAAGGGGGAAAGGATCCTTTGGATAAGCCTTGTTAAGGTCTTTAAAATCGACACACAGGCGCCAAGATTTGTCCTTTTTTGGTACCATTACCAGGTTCGCTAGCCAGTCCGGATGTTTTATGTCTCTGATGAATCTGGCTTCTAATAGTTTGGCTAGCTCCTCTCCCATTGCCTGTCTTTTGGGTTCGGAAAATTGCCGAAGAGCCTGTTTGACTGGTTTTGAATCCTTTTAGGATGTTTAGGCTGTGTTCTGCCAACCTGCGTGGGATTCCTGGCATATCTGAAGGGTGCCAGACAAAGATGTCCCAATTTTCCTGAAGGAATTCTCGTAGTGCGGCATCTACAGCAGGGTTTAATTGTGCCCCAATGGAGGCCGTTTTTGTGGGGTCCGTTGGATGGACTTGGAATTTGACTATTTCATCCGCTGGTTTAAAAGAGGTGGACTTGGATCTCTTATCGAGTACCACATCGTCCCTGTTCACCGTGGAGCACAACAAAGTGAGTTCCTCTGCCGCCAGGGCTTCAGATAGTGCCTCTAGGGCTAGTGCGGCTGTCTTATTTTCAGCGCGGAGTGCTATGTCTGGATCACTGACAAGAGTGATGATTCCATTGGGCCCGGGCATTTTAAGCTTCATGTACCCGTAATGGGGTATAGATTGAAAAATTGTGAATGCCTCTCTCCCTAATAAAGCGTGATAGCCGCTGCTGAACGGGGCCACTTGGAACGTGACCTCCTAGGACCTGTAGTTGTCCGGTGAGCCGAACACTACATCTAGTGTAATTTTTCATGTGCAGCGTGTGAGGGAGTCCTGGACTAGGGGGTGTCCGGACAGCCGGACTATCATCGCCCGCCGGACTTCAAGACTACGAAGATACAAGATTGAAGACTCCGTCCCGTGTCCGGATGGGACTTTCCTTGGCGTGGAAGGAAAGCTTGGCAATACGGATATGTAGATCTCCTACCATTGTAACTGACTCTGTGTAACCCTAGCCTCCTCCGTTGTCTATATAAACCGGAGGGCTTTAGTCCGTAGAAAAACATACATTACAGCAATCATACCATAGGCTAGCTTTAGGGTTTAGCCTCCTTGATCTCGTGGTAGATCCACTCTTGTACTACCCATATCATCAATATTAATCAAGCCGGACGTAGGGTTTTACCTCCATCGAGAGGGCCCGAACCTAGGTAAAACATCGTGTCCCTCGGCTCCTGTTACCATCCGCCTAGACGCACAGTTCGGGACCCCCTACCCGAGATCCGCTGGTTTTGACACCGACATTGGTGCTTTCATTGAGAGTTCCTCTGTGTCGTCACCGATAGGCTCGATGGCATCTTAATTCAACAACGCTGTCTAGGATGAGACTTTTCTCCCCGGACAGATCTTCGTATTCGGCGGCTTCGCACTGCAGGCTAATTCGCTTGGCCATTTGGAGCAGATCGAAAGCTACGCCCCTGGCCGTCAGGACAGATTCGGAAGTCTAAACTTCACGACCGATGTCCGCAGAGACTTGATCTTCGACGGACTCGAGCCACAGCCAAGCGCGCCGCACTGTGACGATGGGCATGATCTAGCTCTGCCACCGAACAGTGCCTTGGGAGCCGCACACGAATCCGCTTCGGCCTTTAGTCCGGAGCCGATCGCCCAGATCGAGGATCGGTGGATGGACACCACCTCGGGGGCTTCAACCTCCACGGCGATGGAGCCGAATGCTAATCTTGTCCCCCGCGAAACTCGTGATTCCGAGGTGCTGGACTCCTTGCCGGACTCCAAACCTCCCGTGCCCCTACCAATCGATTTGGATTGGGCGCCGGTTATGGAATTCACCGCCGCGGACATCTTCCAACACTCGCCCTTTGGCGACATCCTAAATTCGCTAAAGCATCTCTCGTTATCGGGAGAGTCCTAGCCGGACTATGGCCAGGATGGTTGGGGTGCGGACGACGAAGAAATTCAGAGCCCACCCACCACCCACTTTGTAGCCACTGTCGACGATCTAACC
The DNA here is from genome assembly GCF_002162155.2 of Triticum dicoccoides. Classification (NCBI taxonomy): domain Eukaryota; kingdom Viridiplantae; phylum Streptophyta; class Magnoliopsida; order Poales; family Poaceae; genus Triticum; species Triticum dicoccoides. The sequence continues at coordinate 150,682,533 of NC_041391.1, forward strand.
GACATGCTAGACTACGACTCCGAAGACATCGACGGTATAGACGACGATGCCGGAGACGAACAAGAAACAGCGCCTATAAGGCACGGGAGGACCACCTCATCATATGACATATACATGGTGGATACCCCAAAAGAGAGCGACAACGAGGACCAACGGGCCGCGGCAGAAGATAACCCCGCCGATAAACCAAAACGGCGGCGCAGACGCCGCCCTAAGTCCCGCCTCGACAACAACAACGCTCCTAAGGACCAGGCAACACAGCAGGGCACACAAGTGGACGACGAACACGCAGATAAGCAACTGTCCGAACAGGACGAGTCAGATAATCAGTCCAGGCCCGGCGAAAACGACAGTCCGGATGATCTCATGCCGGACACGCCGCCGGAGAGTAAAAACCTTCGGAAAAGACTCGTCAACACTGCAAGAAGCCTGAAGAAGGAAAAGCGGAAGCTCAAAACAGCGGAAGACACACTCAGAATGAGGTGGAGCGAAGTGCTCAAAACCGCGGATAAATACGGCAATGGCCACCAATCAAAGAGCTACCCAAAGCGCAAGCTGCTACCAGAATTCGACGAGGAGGCCATAGAGCCCCCACCGTCAAAAAATAAAGAGGCTGCCTGGTTGGATAGACGTCCAGATGATAGGCCAAATTATGAAAGCGGCGTCACACATAAACCAACTAACGAACCTGGAAAGACAGATGGCCCAGCCAGGTCCATTTACGGACCAAAAAAGAAGGCCCCAGGAAACAAGGCAACACGTCAAGTGTCCGAAGATAGTGGCACACCCAAGTACAGGGGTGCCACACACCCACTATGTTTCACCGATGAGGTGCTAGACCATGAATTCCCAGCAGGATTTAAACCCATAAACATAGAGGCCTACGATGGAACAACAGACCCTAGAGTCTGGATAGAAGATTATATACTACATATACACATGGCCAGAGGAGATGATCTCCACGCCATAAAATACTTACCCCTCAAGCTCAAAGGGTCAGCCCGTCATTGGCTTAAAAGCCTCCCAGAAAACACTATGGGAAGTTGGGAAGAGCTCGAGGACGCGTTTAGAGCAAATTTTCAAGGGACTTATGTCCGCCCTCCGGATGCAGATGATCTAAGTCATATAACTCAACAGCCCAGAGAGTCAGCGCGCAAATTCTGGAATAGGTTCCTCACCAAAAAGAACCAAATAGTCGACTGTCCGGACGCCGAAGGCTTAGCAGCTTTTAAACACAATGTCCGAGATGAATGGCTTGCCAGACACCTCAGCCAAGAGAAATCGAGGACAGTGTCCGCGCTAACAAGCCTCATGACCCGCTTCTGTGCGGGAGAAGATAGCTGGCTAGCAAGATGCAACACCACCGACCCAAGTATATCCGAGATAAGAGATGGAAACGGAAAATCACGGCGCAGAAAAGAGCAGCGTCGGAATAAAGAGAAAAGCCCAAAGAGCACAGCAGGCAACGCCGGATTCAAAAGCTCGCAGCCAAACAACAAAACACTGCCTCTTAAGGATGACGACGATGAGCTGTCCAACTTAAACAAGATTTTGGGGCGGATATGTCAAATCCACAGTACCCCCGGAAGGCCTGCAAATCACACCCATCGAGATTGTTGGGTTTTTAAACAGTCCGGCCGACTAAACGCCGAACACAAGGGGCTCGACGCGTCAAGCGAAGACGATAAACCCCACCAGCAGAGCACCGGAAAACAAAAGACTTTCCCACAAGAGGTCAAAGCAGTAAATTCACTTCATGTGATAATACGGAAAAATAGTGCGGCACTTCCTAAAAAGAGCCTCGCACGGTCCAACCCAGCAGACCACAGAGATTGGATATCAAAACCAATCACTTTCGACCACATGGACTATTCCAGAAGCATTCGAAACGCGGGACGGACTGCCCTGATATTGAATCCCATAATAGACGGACTACAATTTACTAAAGTCCTAATGGACGGAGGCAGCGACTTAAACCTGCTATATTCAAACACAATCCGTAAGATGGGGATAGACCCTACCAAAATTCGACACAGCCGCACTTCCTTCAAAGGAGTGACACCAGGCCGTTACGCCAGGTGCACAGGCTCCCTATTACTAGAAGTCGTGTTCGGATCACCGAACAACTTTCAGCGCGAAAAACTAATTTTTCATATCGTCCCATTTAAAAGTGGATATCAAGCACTCTTGGGACGAAAGGCTTTTGTCCGTTTCAACGCCATACCGCATTACGCGTCTCTTACACTCAAGATGCCCGGTCCACGTGGCATCATTTCAGTGTGAGGGTCACTTAAAGACCCCGGACTCGGATAGACAAGTCCGGCTTCAGTAGGCTAGGGGTTCCCTAGCCGCACACCTCTTCACAGGGGGCTGCGTGCACAAACAACCGCAAGTTCATACAAACCCCGCTTTACTCATTTATATTTCTTCTTTCACACATACCTTTTTCGCACGAATTGTTTTCAAACTAAGCGTTCCTCTCTTTTTACAGATGAACAACATGCACACCCGTCCAGGATAACGGCACAACGGAGACACAGGCGCAGACGTGCAGTAGGGACCCGTTGCGAGGATTCTTTTCAGATTAAGACCCTGCGTAAACCTTTTTTACTGTCTCTTGTTGTTATTCTCCCTTGGTTCCTTCCTATAACCAAAGCGGAGCCTGACGTTTTGGCATCGGCCGCGTCAGAAGACCATGCCCGTACCTGGACACTAGGGGCTTAGGGCATTGTTCTGCCCATTACTATAAAGACCAAACACCTTAGGGAGTGTTCGGCGTCTCGAGTTAGGCATTATATGCATCAGCTCCGAATCATGTCTTTGGTCAAATGTTGGGTTTGCCCGGCTCCTGTGTTTTGCTGCCTTACGTTCCGTATCATCGGCTAACGCGGCACCAGGAGAACTACTGCGATTGTGCCCCAGTTCGGCTGGGCGAGCACCTCAGTAGAGAAAGCTGAAAACTGACTGTCATGATACAGCGAGAGACTGGTCAACCACTCGATCGACCACCGGAATGTTTAGAATTCCCCGCTTTGACGAAGGACCGTTTCCCGGTCAGGCACACACGCGCCCCGAATTCAGAGAAGTGCGGTGCCCCCAGGGGCTATATCGTAGCCCCACCCTCGAACTCCACTGGCTAAGTGAAACTGATAAAGCATTATAGTCCGGATTGCCTCGTTTGCTACACTACCACCTCCTTAACAGGACCGAGACGTCGGATTAAGTGTGAAAACGCGCTATTTTTGCGAACACCCCCGCACCTTGTGCGTGGGGGCTGAAGCCGAAGACTGCAATCTTTCAGGTTATACAAACGTATACGTAAACGGCCGCATAGGAGAAGATTTACTACTTGGGACGCACAAGTATAAAAAGCAGTTATAGCATAATCATCGTTTTATAAGCTAAAACATTCATTTGAACGTGACATTTTTTGAGCACTGCGACTCTATTACACGAGCGCCACGCATAACTTCCCCGAAATGGTGCTCGGCGGGGAGCCGGCTTTCATCCGAACCCTGGGCGGCAACAGCGGTGGCATCCATCTCTGTCCAATGCGTCTTCACACGGGCAAGAGCCATCCGCGCGCCTTCAATGCAGGCCGACCGCTTCATCTCCTTGATATGCGGCACCGCTCCAAGAAATTGCTGTAGTAAGCCGAAGTAGCTCGTCGCCTTGGGCTTCTCTGGCCAGACATGAGCCACGATGTCAGTCATGGCAAGTCCGGACAATCTATTTAGCTTGGCCCATTCAGCCAACCGGTCTGTCAACGGAAGTGAGCGATCCGGACTATGGAATTGAGACCAAAATAGCTCTTCCGTCTTGTGATCCTTCTGGCTCCGGAAGTGCTCAACGGCATCAGCCACACTTGCCGCTAAGTCCATGTACGGATCCTCCGGACTCCATAGCTGGACAAATTGAGCATACTTTTGATCCATAAACCGGCGATGCAGCAGAAAAGGCTTGCCAGCCAAGATATCTTCGGCCTGGCACAGCTCCTCCTTCATGGCCCGCATTGCAGAACGGGCATCCTTGGCCTCGGTGGTGGCCTTCCTCAGGTCTTCCCGCTCCGATAAGCGCTCCTTTTCAAGAGCCTCATTGCGGTCGGCAGCATCTTTTAATTTCACGGCCAATTCGGCCATCTCTTCCCTGCTTAGGCAGTGTGCAGCCTTTTCGGCTTTCAACTCCTCGGCCGCCCTCGAGGCAGCCGCGTCACTCCTTCGGGCTTGCTCCTTAGCTTGAGCAAGTTCGGCCCGAAGGCTCTGCACAGCAGCAGCACTGTCTGTACCACAACATATAACTTATCAGAGGAGGGCTTTGACCCCCTTAATAAAGCAACTGCGGAGAACTCATTTACCTTGCGACTTGTCAAGTCGCCGGTTGACAAGTGCGATGTCCGCATCCGCCACGTCAAGTTGCCGCATTAACTCGGCAACTCCACCAGTCCGGCTAGCCCTCTGACTATCCGCCACCTGCATAGGAATGGCGACATTCATTACTTGCGATTTTGATCCTCGGCACGCTGTCGTTCTCGACAACCTACCGAGTCTCAGGGGCTACTATCTATACAGGGCGCACTTTTATGTGCAAAACTGTCAAATAAAGGGGTGCGTCATTCTCGCGTACCTCAAATCCCGCCGGCAAAGTCGTAGCGGCGTTATGCAATCCGCTCTTGGCGGACGAAATCCTTCCAATCACCATACGCATCAACGCACGGTGATCTTCTGAGATGGACGCCCTCTCAAGCAGATTCTTCAGTTCTCCCGGCCGGATACTAGCGGGCGCCAAACTCTCCGGCCCCTCCGGACTCGGGGATGCCCTACGTGACGATACTTCAGGCTCGTCTGCTTATCTGACGGCGCAGCAGACGGAGGCGTTTCGCTCTCCATCATCTCCGGAAGAAGGTCCCCCGAAGACGAACTCATCTGAGAAGGCTGCAAATCCGAACTGCAAGATAAAAATTTCGGTTACCCACAGAAGCACAAATGGAGGTATTTCCTTACTAATTAACTCCCATTTTTACTCACGGCTCGCTGGAGGGCTGATCCTTTGGCGATGATTGTACGTCCGGATTCTCCCCGGACGCCGGACCCTCCGGTGAAGATCTCTTCCCCCGTTTAGGGGCTTTGGCCCCCGGATCTTCGGAGGCGGTCCTCTTCTCCCCCTGGAAGGAGGGGTTTTTGATTCCCCCCTCTCCAGACGCCCCTTTGGGCGAAATAATAGCTCCTCTATTTTCCCCATCGCTCCCTTCTATGGGCGCGACCTCCAACATTCTGACCAGCACGGGCTCTAGTGCGGTCTCTGGGAGGGGAGCCGGACACCTTATCAGCTTCGATCGCGCTACCCACTCCTGTAAAGAGTAATGGGTCAGGAGGCGAACTCTAGAAAAGCAGATAAATAGAACATCCGGACTCTGAGCTATTTACCTGAGTATCTGGGCGATTGCAGCTTAGGCCTGCGTCCTCGGTCAATTCCGGACACGCTACCTGCGGTCCCAAGAACAACTTGTACATCTCCACGGGTGTGGCACCCATGAAGTGTTGGAGAATCCGAGGTCCCTCCGGGTTGAACTCCCATAGTCGGAGAGGATGGCGTTTGCAGGGCAGAAGACGCCTGATTAGCATAACCTGCATCACCACGACCAGATTGATCTCCCTCGCCTGGAGGTCTCGAATCCGGCCCTGCAATGAGGGCACGTCTTCGGACGGCCCCCAACTGAGCCCTTGGTTGACCCACGACATCAGTCGGCGTGGAGGTCCCAGACGGAATGAACGTGGCGGCTTTTGCTTGCTGCCCTTCGGAGCGGTGATATAGAACCACTCTTGCTGCCACAGTCCGAGTTCCTCTTGGAAGGAACCCTCGGGCCATGGGGCATCGGCCCTTCTGCTTATGGCCGCCCCACCACACTCCGCTTGACGCCCCCCGATCATCTTCGGCTCCACATTAAAGGTCTTCAGCCACAGGACGAAGTGGGGTGTGACGCGGAGGAAGGCTTCGCAGACGATGATGAATGCGGAGATATGGAGGATGGACTCCGGAGCCAAGTCGTGAAAATCCAGCATGTAGTAGAACATGAGCCCTCCCACGAAGGGGTCCGTCGGGAAGCCTAAACCCCGATGGAGGTGGGATACGAAGACAACATACTCACCGGGCTCGGGGGCGGGCATGGCCTGCCCTTGGGCAGGCAACCTGTGCGAAATCTCGTAGGACAGGTACTTGGCCTCACGCAGCTTTAACACGTCCTCCTCCGTGACGGAGGAGGGCATCCACCGACCTTGGGGGTCGAAGCCGGACATGGTTGAGAATCCGAAGCGCTCGAATCTAGGGCTCTGGGTGTTGGAACTGGGAGCGAGAAGGAGACTCGATGCGAGATTGAAGAAAAAGAACGAGCCTTGGTCCTCTTATAAAGGGGAAAAATACCAAGAGTCGTCTCCGTGACCGTTTGGGATTCACCTTCGATAGAGGAGGCGTGGCGACGGGCACAGTTGGGTTACCCACGCACGTATTGATGAGAATCCCGGAATAAGGGGAACATGATCTCTGCTTCGACAAGACGTGCCAAGGAAACCGCTTCGCTAAACGTACAGAGGTGGTATGGTAAAAAATGATTCAAACAAAGGCTTGGTAGCGGTGTGATGTCACGCCGCATAATACATCAGCAGATTGGACTGGTGTACACTTTATTCTCTCTACGGTGGAATGTGGAATTTTTTGCAGAGCCGGACACTATCCTGGTGTTCATGATCTTCTCTGGATTATTCAAGGGAGGAACCCGCCTTGCAATGCCGAACATTATGCGCGCCGGACTTATCATCATTGAAGCCTGGTTCAGGGGCTACTGAGGGAGTCCTGGACTAGGGGGTGTCCGGACAGCCGGACTATCATCGTCCGCCGGACTCCAAGACTACGAAGATATAAGATTGAAGACTCCGTCCCGTGTCCGGATGGGACTTTCCTTGGCGTGGAAGGCAAGCTTGGCAATACGGATATGTAGATCTCCTACCATTGTAACCGACTCTGTGTAACCCTAGCCTCCTCCGGTGTCTATATAAACCGGAGGGCTTTAGTCCGTAGAAAAACATACATTACAACAATCATACCATAGGCTAGCTTTAGGGTTTAGCCTCCTTGATCTCGTGGTAGATCCACTCTTGTACTACCCATATCATCAATATTAATCAAGCAGGACGTAGGGTTTTACCTCCATCGAGAGGGCCCAAACCTGGGTAAAACATCGTGTCCCTCGTCTCCTGTTACCATCCGCCTAGACGCATAGTTCGGGACCCCCTACCTGAGATCCGCCGGTTTTGACACCGACAGCGTGCTTCCCGACTAGGGATTATTCCTCTAAAGGTTGTGCTGCTTCGCTCAATGCGGCTCCAGTCTATTTCCATTTTTTGAAGGGTTTCCTCGTAGATGAGGTTTAATCCGCTGCCGCCATCCATGAGTACCTTGGTAAGACGAAAGCCGTCCACTATTGGACTGAGAACCAATGCGGCTGGTGCTCAGGTTGTTCGGGATTTAGGTTCGTCACTGGCGTTGAAGGTGATAGCCGTGTCGCTCCATGGATTTATTGTTGCTACTTGGTAGACTTCGGCGAGGCTGCAGAGTGTTCGTTTCCGCATATTATTTGATGTGAAAGTCTCGAAGACTGTTAATACTGTACTGGTATTGTTGGGATGGTTCTCCGGGGCTAGAAGCTCTTCGCCACTTTTGGCCACCTGCCGTAGTATCCAACATGCTCGAAGGCTATGTGTTGGAGTGGCGCCCTCTGTACTATGGATTTTACAGGGTCCGCTGAGCCATCCCTCCAGTACGGTTCCGTGCCCTTTAGGGGGGTTTTGCTTTTTGGTTTTTGTCCCAGGTGCCTGAGCATGATGCACCCTTTTGTTTCGGACTAGGGTTGTGTTCGGAGCCGGATTGTCCCAAAACTTAGTTTCGGTTTTCCAGGCACTCTCCATCGCATAGTACTTTTGTACTATGGACGCCAGGTCGGCGAAGCGTGTAATTTTGTGATGACTTATGGCGTTCATGATTCCCTTCTCCGTGCAATTGTTGCAGAAAATTGAGATTGCGCTTTCCTCACGGTAGTCCTTTATCCTTTCCATAACCAGGAGGAATCTGGCCCAGTAACGGTGTACTGTTTCAGTGGGCTCTTGCCGGATTTGAGATAGATCGCTTGTGTTTGGGTGGGTGGGTGGAATTAATTCCGGAACCCCGCCCAATCTGAGGCTCAAGGGCCGAAAAGTTTCCGAATTTGGAAGCTTGGATTGTTGGATGTTGTCCAACGAATCTGGTCCGCTGCCTGACTTTACATTCAATACTTGATTGACATCCGTCCCTCCGTGGGAATCCGGCATGGAGGGATCAGGAATCCGGACATAACTGATCTTTAATATAGAAGAAGAGTTGCCGCGTTGTTCCTCTACCACGGCAACGTGGTGGGTAGCCTGGGGAGAGTTAATCTCTCTTAGATCGGTTTTAAGCCCAATCTGATCGTAGTCTGTAGCGACTCCCAGGGCGGCGATGCGATCCAAGAGCTCGTTTACAGAGGAGAGTTCCCTTGGATCCAGCTGCTCGGCGAATTCCGAGTTGATGTGAAGATCGCTTTTGATGAACTTAGAGGTCATTGTTGGAGCGGTGGCCGAACAGGCGGTCATAAGAAAACCACCTAGCCGGATAGTCTGGCCGGTGGCCAAAGCTCCCTTGGCGACGGTGCCGTCTTTAAAGACGGGAAGAGGCATCCTTCCTGATTGCGACGGCACAGAGGAACTCTCAATGAAAGCACCAATGTCGGTGTCAAAACCGGCGGATCTCGAGTAGGGGGTCCCGAACTGTGCGTCTAGGCGGATGGTAACAGGAGACAAAGGACACGATATTTTTACCCAGGTTCGGGCCCTCTCGATGGAGGTAAAACCCTACTCCTGCTTGATTGATATTGATGATATGGGTAGTACAAGAGTGGATCTACCACGAGATCAAGGAGGCTAAACCCTAGAAGCTAGCCTATGGTATGATTGTTGTTCGTCCTATGGACTAAAACCCTTCGGTTTATATAGACACCGGAGAGGGCTAGGGTTACACAGAGTCGGTTACAATGGTAGGAGATCTACATATCCGTATTGCCAAGCTTACCTTCCACGCCAAGGAAAGTCCCATCCGGACACGGGACGAAGTCTTCAATCTTGTATCTTCATAGTCTTGGAGTCCGGCCAATGATGATAGTTCGGCTATCCGGACACCCCCTAGTCCAGGACTCCCTCACCCATATTCTTTTTTTAGCATTACAGCCCATACTGTAGCCACGGTTAAAAAATTATACGAAATTTTGCATATGTCGGTGCGGTCTGAACTGTTTTTAATCTCAAATTTCGAGTCACATTCAGACTGATTTAAAAAATAAATGTATCTCAATGTAAAATCCAATAAATTGTCCACGCATAAAAATCAATGCAATTTAATATCTCGAAATGAAAAAAAGATATTTGAAACTAATTGCCGGTTTGATGTGTTTTAAAAATGTACAACCCATTTCTCATTACTAATAGGCCATTTTCTTGGCCAGCCGAATGAAGCTCTCCTCGTCTTGAAAGATTTGCAGCCCAACAGGCCTGATAAAGTGACTTACTTGACAAATCACAAAAAAACTGGGCTAGCCATTTTCAAAAATAAAAAAACTACTGGGTTGGTCTGTGGTAAACATAAAAGAAAAGGCTGTCTAGACAGGCCAGAGTGTCCCGCACAGCCCAGTTGACACCCTACTTCCGTCTCAAAAACAAATTCGATAAATGCCACTCCAATTATGGCGATTCATAAAAATGCCACTGCAATTTCCAAACTTTGAAAAATGCCACTGCAATTTTTGCAAACTTTGAAAAACGCCACTGCAGTTTGCAAACTTTGAAAAACGCCACTCCAGACTTCAAAAAATGCCACTAGAAATGGCATGAAATGGCATTTTTCAAAGTTTGGAAATTGCAGTGGCATTTCTCGGAGGCATTTATCAAATTAAGCAAAAACAAAAATAATTGGGCGAGCTGCTGGGTCCCTGGTGTCAGCCGCTTGTTGTTGCAATTCTCTCGTTTATTGACTACGTTGACAATGGCATGGGACCCGATGTCAGAAATCCACTAGGAGGAGCCATTTTTTTATTGGCTTGAAATAAGGAGGCACTGCTTGCGTACTGCCATGACCTTGGCGGGTCCCTGCTGTCATCCTCTCCACATACAATCATCTTCTGATTGTGTACGCGTCAACTTGCTAGGCCAACAAGTCAGCCTCTAAACCCGTGGAGGACAAATACAACCCATTTAAAAAAATTACAGCCCATTCCATACGTTCAAACGGAAAGTTCAACATTCAGAGAAAAGTAACAGGTCTGATCCACATATAGAGTACTGAACTTCCACGTTGACAACCATCATAGCCAAGTTAACTATCAACTCCCACTAGACAAGTACTAACTTACTCTTAGCTAACTACACGATGTCGGCGGTACACGCTAAACGCCGGCACCGGCGTCCTGCGCCTCGCCTCGGACTTTCCAGAGGTGCGATAGGGCGCATTGCTCGCACGCGTTGGCCCTTTCCATGCCGGCGTGGTCCACCGAAGCTTCAGCTTCCAAGCGGGAAACCCACTTGACGAGCTAGTAGCAAAAATCGGCGTCGCGAACACGTGCATGCCCGACAACCTCTAGGGCTATTTGCCGGGCGCCGGCCTCCACGTAGTCGGCCCAGTTGCGAGCGCTCTGCTCGCGACTCAGAGCGTCGGTGCGCTCCTGCTCCATGTCCCGCTGGCGGCGCAAATCATTGATACGCTGCTCCTCGGCCAGGCGGTCGCGCTCCAACAACTCCTGCTCCTCCACCATGCGGTCGTGCTCCAACAACTCCTCGATCTGCGCATTGCCATTAAAGACAGATAGAATGCCTCCTCCCTCCGCCTGCCTTCCGGTGAAAAACCGAACACTAGTTCTGGCGGTGACCGCCTCCGGCGTCGGCTATCGCGGACGGGCGGGGGCATGGCGGACGTGGCGACCGACATCGGGCCGGTGGGGGCTTATGAGGATATGGTGAGTTGGGTCATGGTGGCACTGGAGAAGGCCAGGAAACAGTACTTATAGGGGGAAGGTAGCACGATGGTCATCGGAATTCAATGCATAATTGCTTAGTGCGCCAGCTTGCCGTGGAAAACTAGGGAAACTGAAATTATGACTGTGCCGTCCCATCCCGTCTGGGTCACACGCCGGCATGGCGGTCAAACGAGTGCACTGGAATCATCTCCCTCCTTGTCAATAATGATTTCACGGATTTAAAAAGCCCGCAACAATTAAAGCGTATCTTTTTTCGCATCAGTTAGCTGCCTTAATTACGGCCGGCTGCATGCAGGCACTCAGAATCGCTCGCAGGCAGTATGCGAAGCAGCATGCAATGAGTCGCAGCCGTGGGCACGCATGCAGCCACGTAAATCGCTGGAATTAATTAGGCTTAAACTTCTGCATGCCGTTAATTATTGCCATGCCTTGGTCTTGCTGCTTTGCTCATGGGACTAATAAACCCGCACGGAGGGAGTACCTTGGTTGGTGAGAGGTTTGAATTAAGCCCTGCAAACCGAAAAGGAGGTACTAGTACGTGTGTGATCCGCTATTTATTCGTGTAGGATCGAGTAGGTCATTTCTTGAATTGAGCCCTGCAAACCAGAAAGGAGGTAGTACGTGCGTGATCCGCTATTTATCCGTGTAGGATCGATAGTGTAGCTTGTCAGTTTCTTCAGAGGTAGGAATTTTTATCCGTGTAGGATCGATAGTGTAGCTTGTCAGTTTCTTCAGAGGTAGGCATTTTTATTCAAAAAACTGCCACTTCGCATCTTGCGTCGCAAATAAAACTGCCAGGAGCGCATTTGTAGCCTAGCTAGTGATCGATCAGTAACTTGTAAACACTGAGCGAACAGAAATAAGTAACTGTTAATGCATCTCAATGATTCACAGATCATATACAAATATGTAGCTCCAAAAGCAAAGATTAGCCACTTCAGATCTTGCGTCGCAACTAAAACTAACTAGTACGATTCCCATACATAAGATCAACATGTTAATGCATCTCAATGATTCACAGATCATATACAAATATGTAGCTCCAAAAGCAAAGATCTAGAAAAAACATCTGTTCTTCCTACTAACATCAATGCTTCTCTTGGCCAACATTCAGTACAGACTGAAAGACAAATTTGTTTGTGAAGTCTACAATTCCTCTTGCAAATGTAAGTGGATTCACCAACAGCTGGAACCATGAGAATGAACCACACATGATGGAGGAACATCCACTGCAATATGATTTGGTCTTCTCTCGATCGCACCACGAGACTATTTTCGGAATACAAACTTTAACTTAGGGAAAATGATGTCCATTGTATAATCAGACCAAAGCAATGAAGCACCTAGTGTTGGCAAGTAAATAGTACAATACTACTTTTCTGCAGTCCATGAAGTGACTATCCAATTTTTGTGTCTATTTTCAAATGGCACTGCATGCAGTGACTATACTACTCTCTTATGCAGTTCAACCAAAATTGCGGACACTTTGTTTGTTTGCCAAATAGCAACAGGCAGACATCTCTATCTGCACAAATATCAAGCAGCTAGTAAACATATACCACACCATGTTCGCAGTGATGGAAGTGGTGAAATCGATACAACCGAAATTGAGCATCCAATCATTGAATCCTGTCCTGCACCTCCAATGTAGGTCCACCCTGCCAATAAATTCACATGCAAACCACTAGTATTACTATCTAATGACAGTACAAAAAGAGTAGCAAGATAGTAGCAAACCATGTACCTTCGTAATGAACAGCTCATAGTGCCACCAATTGGATATAAAGGTTTGGGAAAAAACATGCTCCTAATGTTGAACCAGTTGGACTTTTTCTGCAGCTCCACTAAAATCGAGCATCCCTATTTGCATAGATATTGAAAGTGTGATTACTATAAAAGTGGCACTAGTTGAAGCATAGACTCACAAATATAAGCATTCCAATTTCTTAATGGGAAAAGGTAGCAAGACTGTTTCTAACCACCTGTTTGAAGGAATAAATAAAGCAACAGTGGCTGATGTCAGGAAGGCATAAATAGTTTTTTCTGAAAAACTGAGCCATTCCTGACCTTTCCTCTTCTTTTAAGCAAATTTTGTGCAGTTCTACTAAAATAAAATGCCATCACCGCCTTGACAATTTAGTGACACTGTACAAAAGGAAATGACTTAACATTACATCATGATATCGGGTATGTAGTAGACATGCATTAGAGACAAACATACAGACCTCCTCCGGTAACATAATGAACATTAATTTTAACAAAGTTGTGACTAGCTTTACCGGGATAATTGGAATGAACTCTACACCCTCTGTTCCTTAATATCAGACGTTTTCGCGGTTCAATTTAAAGTACCCAAACGTCTAGTATTTAGAAAAACAGGTGGCTAGTGCAACACCATTCGAATACGACAAATATACACTAATCTAGTGGCTAGTGCAACAGTAGAGTAGTTAGTTTATTACAGGGTACAGTACAATTGTTTTACTGAACAGATTTCAATAAACTCTAGCACTGGAAGGTTTCTATAAGAATTAGCAATACAAAATGTAAAGGTAACAAGTTTCAGCATTGGTATACTAGCTGTGCATGAGCATTAAACCAAATACAGAAGTCTAAAGGTAACTAGCATTATTAACTAATGACAGTATAAAAAAATTGCAAACCATGTACCTCCAAGGTAAATATCATTTCAAACTCGGGGGGACCTTAAAAATTGCTATCCCGATCTTGATAATCGATCAAACATAAAAAATTGATCGAACGAATCAAGAGAACAACCGGAGGAGGAGGTGCCCACTTTTGACCTTTCCTCTTGTCTTCATAATTGTCTGTGCAGTTTAACCAAAATAAAATGACATCAGCGCCTTGGCATTTTGGTGACACTATACAAAAAAATTAACTTATCTCATGAAAGTGAGGTATGTAATCTATAAGCATTAACAGTGCAAAAATCTGAAGGTAGTAACAAGTTTCATCGTTGGTATACTGGCTCTGCAACAACATTAGAATGCCTTAGCTGAAAAATCTATAATACATCCACAATCAACAGCTAACCCTGAAATGATCCAGTGACATTAAATGGCACTGCTTAAATTTATCTGTGGCATTAGACTGAGAGCGGCATTAGTTAAATGTGGCATCACTTTAGCAGTAGCATTGCTTGACTTGACTGCTGGTGTTATACTAACAGCAAAAAATGTGGCAATAAGAGCATGGGAGGCCCATTCGAACAGTGGGCGCACTAGTACGATGTACCTCCACGGACGTAGAGTGGTGAGGGAGGTATGGTTTCCCAGAGCAACAAATATCCAGGCAGCATATGTGGATGACGTCCCATTTTTGTTCTCTTTAGCCACCATTTTCCTATGTGAGGACAACAAACCGATTGACCTGGTCATTCTCTATTGCGTTGTCATGCCTTTCTACCCTTCTTCAACCAAGAGACATGAGACTCGTTCCTTAGCTACTGATTTTCCCCTTTTCAACCTAGATGCGGGTTCGATGCCTACTCTCTTGGACAGTACAGTCTCCCTTCCTTTCCTTATTCAACCCAGACATGCATTAGTCTGCATGAAGAAGGGTTTCCTTTAATAGTGCAAATTATGGTTTTCGTCTGCGTGGCCAGCAGAGTAGAGGATAGCAAATTGGGAAGATGGTGGAGTGGAAAAAGATCCACATGCAACGACGTGCCAGATGGGGCAATAGAACAAGGGTATGGTTCGAAAAGAGGTAGCATACCTGAGGGTCGGCGGGAAGTGGCTTCGCTCGTGGTCGTCTGTCACGCCCAATATGCGACCCTATCCAAGAGGAACTCGAAGGTCCCACCAAGGATAGACCTGCATACTGAAACGCTTTTGCAAGGTGGATATCATTACATCAACATTACATAATAGATGGGGATACATACATAAGGCATACAATGCCACACGAATACAACATCATCTTACATAAGAGCACCATCCGACTACGGATGAAACACAAACAGAAGCTCAAACGACATCCACCCTGCTAGCCCAGGTTGCCGACCTGGAACCTATCCCCTGATCGAAGAAGAAGCAGAAGAAGAACTCCAAAACAGGCAAACATCGCTCTCGCGTCAAGATCATCGCATAACCTGTACCTGCAACTGTTGTTGTAGTAATCTGTGAGCCACAAGGACTCAGCAATCCCATTACCATGGGTATCAAGACTAGCAAAGCTTAATGGGAAAGGAAGGGGAAAAGTGGTGAGGTTGCAGCAGCGACTAAGCACGACATGGTGGCTAACATACGCAAATAAGAGCGAGAAGAGAACAAGCGGAACGGACGTGAAGCTAGCAATGATCAAGAAGTGATCCTGAACTCCTACTTACGTCAAACATAACCCAAAGACCGTGTTCACTTCCCGAACTCCGCCGAGAAGAGACCATCACGGCTACACACATGGTTGATGCGTTTTAGTTTGGATCTGGTGTCAAGTTATCTACAACCGGACATTAACAAATTCCCATCTGCCACATAACCGCGGGCACGGCTCTCGAAAGTTTATACCCTGCAGGGGTGTCCCAACTTAGCCCATGATAAGCTCTCGCGATCAACGAAGGATATTCCTTCTCCCTGGAAGACCCGATCAGTCTCGGAATCCCGGTTTACAAGACATTTCGACAATGGTAAAAAAAGACCAGCAAAGCCGCTCGATGCGCCGACAATCCCGATAGGAGCTGCACATATCTCGTTCTCAGGGCAACACCGGATAAGTCAAGCTACGAGTAAAACCAGACCTCGAGTTGCCGCGATGTGCCCCCGCAGGCTGCTCGGTTTGGACCAACACTTAGGCAAGCACTGGCCCGGGGGGGCTATAATAAAGATGACTCTTGGGTTAATTACTCCCAAGGGAAAAGTAGGTGGTGGTGAGGCAAATGGTAAAACCAAGGTTGGGCCTTGCTGGAGGAGTTTTATTCAAAGCGAACTGTCAGGGGGGTCCCATAAATCACCCGACCGCATTAGGAACGCAAAATTCAAGAACATAACACTGGTATGATGGAAACTAGGGCGGCAAGAGTGGAACAAAACACCAGGCATAAGGCCGAGCCTTCCACCCTTTACCAAGTATATAGATACATTAATAATATAAAAGAGATATTGTGATATCCAAACATAACCCTGTCCACCATGGAGCAATATTCAACTTCACCTGCAACTAGCAACGCTATAAGCGGGGCTGAGCAAAAGCGGTAACATAGCCAAACAACGGTTTGCTAGGAAGGGTGTCAAAGGTTAGAGGTTCATGGCAATTTGGGAGGCTTGAAGAGCAAATGATAGGAAGCGCAACATAGCGATAGAACGAAACAACTAGCATAGCAATGATAGTAGTGAGATCCAGGGTAGCGGTCATCTTGCCTGAAATTCCGCTAGGAAGAAGAGCGAGTCCATGAAGAAGATGAACCCACGAAGACGAACCAAGCGTAGACGAACGAATCCTCACGATCGCAACGAAACGGGAACTATCGAGAAGAAGCACACAACATAGTAAACACACCACACATAGACAAGACATGATGCACAACAAGCATGATGCATGACAAGGCTACATGAAGCTACTCATGGCAAGGGATGATGCAAACAAGAACAACACATCAAGGCAAGTTTAAATGAGGCCGGGAACAACATATATAACAAATCCGGAAAGTCCTCATATGCATATTTCGAAATTGGTCCAGAACTGAATAAACCTTATGTTCAAGTTGTTAAACAGCAAGTTAAGATGCACCAAGATGATCTACACGAGATTCTAGTCAAGTTACATATAAAGTTCATTAGATTCGGAGCTCCGGCCTAGAAGATATGAGCAAAACAAGTTAAACATGGCGTTGATGCAAAATGCACCCAAACATCAAGCAAACACACCAAAACAAGGATGCAACATGATAATATGAAGCTACATGCAAAAACAAGCAAGTTTCATATAGAGCACACTCAAAACGGAGCAACGGTGCAACACACACACACTATACAAGTTATAGCAACAATCTGTCCAAAACAGCAACTAGGCATCTTGCAAGCATCATAACAACAAGCTACAGCATCCCAACATAATAACAAAAGGCATGGGCATGAAGTACAGGTAAAGCACAACAAAACATGAACACTGAGCTATCTCCAGAAATCACTAGAACATGCTCAAACACACATGGAAAGATTGCAAATATTAACAGTTTCAGACTTATCAGGAAATAACATCAGCTATCAAACAACATGTTACAGGAACATATCATGACAAACAAGGACATGGCATGATACTACTAAACGCATAGAACAAGAGTCCCTTACTGACCATGAGCCAAAAAGGCACAGAAAATATGATGGCACCCATGTAAACATGGCAAGTTATATTACAGATTCATACATGGCAGGAACAACAATAAGTACGCATGTTTGTGAGCTTGAACCACTCACCACAGAGCAATACATGGCATGGCAAGGCAACCAACAGTAAGAATACATGTTTATGAAGCTAAGCCTGGCAAGAGCAAGTTCATAGGGTGCATGGATCACTAGAAAATTACATGGCCAAAACTAAACTTAATGTTAACAGGCAGACTACAACATTATTTAGCAACTTTGGAGCAAGATAACAACATGATACAGCAGGCTATAAATGCAAACAGGGATATGAATGGATAGAGCAAGACATGTATAACAATTCATCCTTAGTGAACATCTCCAGAATAATGCACGAAATGACTCATCGCAGCAGCTTTACATGGCAACAAAATATAACAGAATCAGTCAGGAAAACAGCAACAACAAGTACACTACTTAAGAAGCTCGATGCACTCAGCTCACAACTCACAAAAATACATGGTTTGCACCTCTAGAAAGATGGCATAGCATAGATCAAAACACATGTAGACATCAACCTCATAGGATGCACACATCAAACATGGCAAAAATGACAAATGAGCATGTTATAACAGTTCCAGCAGATTAACATCAACATGCACTCTTCCAACAGCATTTCGGGCATCAAGATCAGCTCAAATGAAAATAACGCAATAGAATAAAATGAAGTACTCATCGAGGCGAACAATTTGACATATCACACGATCAAAACGGAGCTACGGATGTAGAGATACAATGCGATGAACATGGCATGATAATGTCAAAATATTTCGGGACTTGGCCATCTCCTAGAAAAAAACAGGTGAGCGTCATATAGAATACTACGCCCAGGGCGACGGGTAGGCAGGGGGAGAGATGGGATGGAGCTGGGCTCACCATGGGCCAAGCCGAGGACGGCGAGGCGGGCAAGTGGGCCGGCAGGCGAGGCCGTGGCCCACGTGGCCGGGTCAACGCGGGAGGAAGCAGGCGAGGGGGCCGGATCGGGCTCCTCCCGATCCGCTGCGGTGACAGGCGCGGCGCGGGTTCGGCGAGGCGGCGGCGGAGCTCCGACGAGGAGCTCCCGGGCGGCGCGGCCTGGACGCCGAGGGGCCGCGGCACCGAAGGTGCGGGGACGCGGGCCGGTGCCGGATGGTGGCGAGGCCGAGCGCGGG
>NC_041391.1:150701442-150752629 GCF_002162155.2 Triticum dicoccoides
GGGCCTGTGCGGGCCCGCGATGGGCTCCGCAGGCCGCGCGGTGAAGGCGGCGGTGGAGAGGCGCGGGGTGACGTGGCGGCCCCTGATTCGCGGAGAGGCGGCGGCGCGGACATGTCCGGCGGCGCGAGGTAGAAGGAGGCTAGGGTTAGACCGGGATTTCGGGGGAGATGCACATATATATAGGTAGAGGGAGCTAGGAGAGTCCAAATGAGGAGCGGTTTTCGCCCACACGATCGTGATCGAACGACCGAGAGCATGGAGGGGAGTTTGCTGGGTTTTGGGCCACTTCGGAAGGGGTTGGGCTGCAACAAAAGAGGGCTTTGCGGTTACCCGGTTAACCGTTGGAGTACCAAACCACCTCCAAATGGCACGAAACTTGACAGGCGGTCTACCGGTGCTATACCAAGGCCACTTGGCAAGACTCGGTCCGTTCCGAGAACGTTTGACACCCGCTCACTACGAGAGACGAAAGGGGGACGTCGGAGGACATAGGAGTGCCGGATTGCAAAACGGACAACGGAAAAAATGCTCGGATGCATGAAACAAACATGTATGCAAAATGAGATGCACATGATGACATGGCAAAATTCAACACGCAAGCAAATGACATGGCAACGACGACGAATAACTGGCGGACACCTGGCGCATCGGATCCGGGGCGTTACAACACTCCTCCACTAACAAGAGATCTCGTCCCGAGATCTTAGGACCGAGACGGAAGGGAAAAGGGATGAGGTGAAACAAGAACTCAAAAGAAGAAGCAAAGAGTCGAGAGCCTCGAGAATAAGAGAGGAGCGACGAGACTGGCAAGAATTGAAAACTCACGGAATAATATAGACTATGAAATCACTCGTTCTAACCAGAGTGGTTAGAATGAGAAAAGAAACGGATAAGACTGAAAGGATTGAGGCAGCACTTCGGCTGAAACATGGGGGAATAGAACACGAGCTTCACAAGATGGAATGACACTGACGAGAGAACCATTCAATGCCTCCGGGAGAATTGAAAGAATGAGCACCTCGGGAAGCAATAAGAAGAAGATACTTGAGCTCTTTCAACAAAATCTTGATGAACTCTCGAGAAATGAATTAAATCATGAAGAACCACCGTGAAGAACTCCGGTAACAAAAGGATGATGAGATAGAATAAAGGATGAAAGAATAAGATTAAATCTTACGATGATTTAGATGGATGTTCCGGCGAAATGACCGAGGAAATTTGAACTCCGGAAAAGAAAAGATGAAAAGACTTGGAACTAGAATTTATTCATCAAGAACAAACTCCGAAGGATGGGATTACTCACTTGGATGAAATAAGAATAAGATTTATTGTATGCTTATCCTTCATCAAATTAAATTGATGATAAGCAATGGATTTTTGCATACTACTTATTCTTCTTGAAAAGGATTGAGAAGTGACATATCGCAAACTTGAGAAGGTCTTCATGAACCACCGGTAGGATTGAAACGAACGAGTGGATTAATATGATAAACAAGGAAAAGAATCTTGAATGAACCACCATAAGAATTCAAAAATGACTGATGAAAGAGAATGAATCACCAGGAAGAATTATAAGAACCAATAAGCTAGAGAGGATTTTGATGCAAAATAACAAAGAGATCATGAGCTGATTAAAGAACACTTGAAGAAGCACCGGGATAATTGGATAATGGTAGCTGAAATGTGAGGACAAAGAATTCTTCTGGGACGATGGCCTCCGGTGAAAAGAACTGGAAAAACAACTCCTGACATACTCCGGATGGATGAAAAGAATATCTGACAAATGGAATAATTTGAGAGGGTAACAAGAAGCTAGAACCACGAAACTTCGAGAGAACGGGCAAGATTTAAAGGAAAAACTCTTCTTCAATCTTCAAATGATGACGAGAAACACCACCAAAATTACTAAGATACTCCGAGAGAATGAAAAGCAGAGAGGTTGAGCCAACGATGAAATGATTTGAAATTGATCTTGGAGAAGGCATGTGACTGATGAAATCCATTCTTACTTCACACTTGAAAAGAATTGTGAATAACTCCGAGGGAATTAGAAGAGTCAGGTAAGATCATGGGAAAAGACCTGTGGGTTAGGGCCCACTAAAAGAAAACACCGTTGAAAAGGATTGTTGAATAGATAGATGATGCACCGGAACAATTGAAATATTTGAATGAGGTGACAACCTCGAATTAATTCGAACACAGATGAATCTCTTGAGATGTCTTCCGAACTCCGGAATGATTGAATGGCGAGAGGCAAATGAGCAAAGGGAAATATTGGAGACAAGGGAAAAGAATATAATCACTACCAAAAAAGAAAAAGAGATGAAGAATGATGAACGAGACGAGAATTCACCGGTTGAGATAATTGAGGGAAGACTGAAGAGGCACCGCAGGAATGAAATTGATGCTCGAAACAGACTCAGGCTCCGGGAAGAAGAGGGTGGGAGGGCGAGAAAACAAAGGCAACTTGGAAGGGGAATTGACGAGTAGCTTGAAGAGAAGATACCGATTGAAAAATAATCGAGAAAGGAATGCAAAGACTTCGCACGAGTAGGATGGATACTCGATTACAGGCTCCAGTTCCGAGATGAAAAAAAGGGAGGGCGGGTGGGAAAAAAACAACTGAGGATTGAACTTGGAAACGAAGAAGAGGCTCGAGTCAACTTGACGAGAAATGCACCGGATGAAAAGAGCTGAGAACCAACGATCGGAAAACTAACTGCGTGATCCTAAAGAAAAAAATTTGAAGGGGAAGAGGAATAGTTCAAAACACCTACGTCAAGATTCCTCACCAGAGCGATGAACGGACTGAGGAGTAAAAATAATTCCTACTCTTCGATATAACTAGACACAGAAATCAGTTTTCTTCTAGACTCAACAACGGCCAACAATCAAGGGGGGCTCCTAAGGTCGGTCGAGGCTCTGATACCAACTTTTCACGCCCAATATGCGACCTTATCCAAGAGGAACTCGAAGGTCCGACCAAGGATAGACCCGCATACCGAAACGCTTTTGCAAGGTGGATATCATTACATCAACATTACATAATAGGTGGGGATACATACATAAGGCATACAATGCCACACGAATACAACATCATCTTACATAAGAGCACCATCCGACTATGGATGAAACACAAACAGAAGCTCAAACGACATCCACCCTGCTAGCCCAGGCTGCCGACCTGGAACCTATCCCCTGATCGAAGAAGAAGCAGAAGAAGAACTCCAAAACAGGCAAACATCGCTCTCGTGTCAAGATCATCGCATAACCTGTACCTGCAACTGTTGTTGTAGTAATCTGTGAGCCACGAGGACTCAGCAATCCCATTACCATGGGTATCAAGACTAGTAAAGCTTAATGGGAAAGGAAGGGGTAAAGTGGTGAGGTTGCAGCAGCGACTAAGCACGATATGGTGGCTAACATACGCAAATAAGAGCGAGAAGAGAACAAGTGGAACGGACGTGAAGCTAGCAATGATCAAGAAGTGATCCTGAACTCCTACTTACGTCAAACATAACCCAAAGACCGTGTTCACTTCCCAGACTCTGCCGAGAAGAGACCATCACGGCTACACACACGGTTGATGCGTTTTAGTTTGGATCTGGTGTCAAGTTATCTACAACCGGACATTAACAAATTCCCATCTGCCACATAACCGCGGGCACGGCTCTCGAAAGTTTATACCCTGCAGGGGTGTCCTAACTTAGTCCATGATAAGCTCTCGCGATCAACGAAGGATATTCCTTCTCCCAGGAAGACCCGATCAGTCTCGGAATCCCGGTTTACAAGACATTTCGACAATGGTAAAACAAGACCAGCAAAGTCGCCCGATGCACCGACAATCCCGATAGGAGCTGCACATATCTCGTTCTCAGGGCAACACCGGATAAGTCAAGCTACGAGTAAAACCAGACCTTGAGTTGCCGCGAGGTGCCCCCGCAGGCTGCTCGGTTCGGACCAACACTTAGGCAAGCACTGGCCCGGGGGGGCTATAATAAAGATGACCCTTGGGTTAATTACTCCCAAGGGAAAAGTAGGTGGTGGTGAGGCAAATGGTAAAACCAAGGTTGGGCCTTGCTGGAGGAGTTTTATTCAAAGCGAACTGTCAGGGGGGTCCCATAAATCACCCGACCACATTAGGAACGCAAAATTCGAGAACATAACACTGGTATGATGGAAACTAGGGTGGCAAGAGTGGAACAAAACACCAGGCATAAGGCCGAGCCTTCCACCCTTTACCAAGTATATAGATACATTAATAATATAAAAGAGATATTGTGATATCCAAACATAACCCTGTCCACCATGGAGCAATCTTCAACTTCACCTGCAACTAGCAATGCTATAAGAGGGGCTGAGCAAATGCGGTAACATAGCCAAACAACGGTTTGCTAGGAAGGGTGTCAAAGGTTAGAGGTTCATGACAATTTGGGAGGCTTGAAGAGCAAATGATAGGAAGCGCAACATAGCGATAGAACGAAACAACTAGCATAGCAATGATAGTAGTGAGATCCAGGGTAGCGGTCATCTTGCCTGAAATTCCGCTAGGAAGAAGAACGAGTCCATGAAGAAGATGAAGCCACGAAGACGAACCAAGCGTAGACGAACGAATCCTCACGATCGCAACGAAACGGGAACTATTGAGAAGAAGCACACAACATAGTAAACACACCACACATAGACAAGACATGATGCATGACAAGGCTAAATGAAGCTACTCATGGCAAGGGATGATGCAAACAAGAACAACACATCAAGGCAAGTTTAAATGAGGCCGGGAACAACATATAACAAATCCGGAAAGTCCTCATATGCATATTTCGAAATTGGTCCAGAACTGAATAAACCTTATGTTCAACTTGTTAAACAGCAAGTTAAGATGCACCAAGATGATCTACACTAGATTCTAGTCAAGTTATATATAAAGTTCATTAGATTCGGAGCTACGGCCTAGAAGATATGAGCAAAACAAGTTAAACATGGCATTGATGCAAAATGCACCCAAACATCAAGCAAACACACCAAAACAAGGATGCAACATGATAATATGAAGCTACATGCAAAAACAAGCAAGTTTCATATAGAGCACACTCAAAACGGAGCAACGGTGCAACACACACACACTATACAAGTTATAGCAACAATCTGTCCAAAACAGCAACTATGCATCTTGCAAGCATCAAAACAACAAGCTACAGCATCCCAACATAATAACAAAATGCATGGGCATGAAGTACAGGTAAAGCACAACAAAACTTAAACACTGAGCTATCTCCAGAAATCACTAGAACATGCTCAAACACACATGGAAAGATTGCAAATAATAACAGTTTCAGACTTATCAGGAAATAACATCAGGTTGCAATGTTTAGAGCTATCAAACAACATGTTACAGGAACATATTATGACAAAAAAATACATGGCATGATACTACTAAATGCATAGAATAAGATTCCCTTACTGACCATGAGCCAAAAAGGCACAGAAAATATGATGGCACCCATGTAAACATGGCAAGTTATATTACAGATTCATACATGGCAGGAACAACAATAAGTAGGCATGTTTGTGAGCTTGAACCGCTCACCACAGAGCAATACATGGCATGGCAAGGCAACCAACAGTAAGAAGACATGTTTATGAAGCTAAGCATGGCAAGAGCAAGTTCATAGGGTGCATGGATCACTAGAAAAGTACATGACCAAAACTGAACTTAATGTTAACAGGTTGACAGCAACATTATTTAGCAACTTTGGAGCAAGATAACAACATGATACAGCAGGCTATAAATGCAACCAGGGGCATGAATGGATAGAGCAAGACATGTATAACAATTCATCCTTAGTGAACATCTCCAGAATAATGCACGGAATGACTCGTAGCAGCAGGTTTACATGGCAACAAAATGTAACAGAATCAGTCGGGAAAACAGCAACAACAAGTACACTACTTAACAAGCTCGATGCACTCAGCTCACAACTCACAAAAATACATGGTTTGCACCTCTGGAAAGATGGCATAGCATAGATCAAAACACATGTAGACATCAACCTCATAGGATGCACACATCAAACATGGCAAAAATGACAAATGAGCATGTTATAACAGTTCCAGCAGATTAACATCAACATGCACTCTTCCAACAGTATTTCGGGCATCAAGATGAGCTCAAATGAAAATGATGCAATGGAATGAAATGAAGTACTCGTCGAGAAGAACAATATGACATATTACACGCACAAAACGGTGCTACGGATGCAGAGATACAATGCGATGAACATGGCATGATAATGTCAAAATATTTCGGGACTTGGCCATCTCCAGGAAAAAAACAGGTGAGTGTCATATAGAATACTATGCCCAGGGCGACGGGTAGGCAGGGGGAGAGATGGGATGGAGCTGGGCTCACCATGGGCCAAGCCCAGGACGGCGGGGCAGGCAAGTGGGCCGGCAGGCGAGGCCGTCGCCCACGTGGCCGGGTCAACGCGGGAGGAAGTAGGCGAGGGGGCCGGATCGGGCTCCTCCCGATTCCCTGCGGCGACGGGCGCAGCGCGGGTCCGGCGAGGCGGCGGCGGAGCTCCGGCGAGGAGCTCCCTGGCGGCGCGGCCGGGACGCCGAGGGGCCGCAGCACCGAAGGCGCGGGGACGCGGGCCGGTGTCGGACGGTGGCGAGGCCGAGCGCGGGGGAGGACGGCGGCGGCGGGGCGCGCCGGCGGCGGGGGCGAAGGGGCTACGCACGGGGCACGGGCGGCGGCGGCGCGCGGGCCTGCGCGGGCCCGCGATGGGCTCCGCGGGCCGCGCGGTGGAGGCGGCAGTGGAGAGGCGCAGGGTGACGTGGCGGCCCCTGATTCGCGGAGAGGCGGCGGCGCGGACATGTCCGGCGGCGGGGAATTTCGTCCGACGGTGCGAGGTAGAAGGAGGCTAGGGTTAGACCGGGATTTCGGGGGAGATGCACATATATATAGGTAGAGGGAGCTAGGAGAGTCCAAATGAGGAGCGGTTTTCACCCACACGATCGTGATCGAACGATTGAGAGCATGGAGGGGAGTTTGCTGGGTTTTGGGCCACTTTGGAAGGGGTGTTGGGCTGCAACAAAAGAGGGCTTTGTGGTTACCCGGTTAACCGTTGGAGTACCAAACGACCTCCAAATGGCATGAAACTTGACAGGCGGTCTACCGGTGCTATACCAAGGCCACTTGGCAAGACTCGGTCCATTCCAAGAACGTTTGACACCCTCTCACAACGAGAGATGAAAGGGGGACGCCGGAGGACATAGGAGTGCCGGATTGCAAAACGGACAACGGGAAAAATGCTCGGATGCATGAAACAAACATGTATGCAAAATGAGATGCACATGATGACATGGCAAAATGCAACATGCAAGCAAATGACATGGCAACGACGGCGAATAATTGGCGGACACCTGGCGCATCGGATCTGGGGCGTTACATCGTCATCCTCCGCACACACTACGACAGCGAGCTTGGGGACGGAGGCCATCCCGCACGGGCGCTAGGTTTGAGAGGACGGCCTTGTCGTTAGTGCGTGACCTCGCTTGCCGACGACGAGTGCGTCAATGCTGCACGTCCTTTTCTTCCCCGGCGGATCTGTGACCACTGGTGAGGAGGGAGAGAGGGGCCGTCTTTTTTAGATCTGGAGAGAGGGTGGTAGTGTGAGAAGCAAGTGGGCAGCCCTTGGCAAGAAAGCGCTGAAGCTCCAGCCTATATATCTTCTTTATACTACTAGTACTGGAGGTGGAGTAGTGGTAGAGTAGTTTATATTTTCTCTACGTATAGTACCAGTTAGTCGTGCTTCAAAACTGAACGGCATGCCATAAAAAAATAAAGGTCGATAATAATGCGGCACCTCGGGCCAACGCGGCCAGATCGCATTTTTTGCACAAGAAATTACACACCATGTTTCGTTGACATGTGCTCCCGTTCCACATATCAGTGAGACGACGGCGAGTAGTAGGTGTATTTCCGAACCGACGTGTAGGCCGGAGCACCCCTTCGTGAACCGTGGCAAACTGGCAACCGTCCACCCACTCGTCGCCTTTCCCTCTCGATTTGGAACTGCTGTCGCACGCTCTTCCTCTCCCTCCTCCATTTTCCTTCATCCCTTCACCCTTTCTTCTGCCATTGTTCGATCGTCTTCTCCATGGAGGGAACACGACGGAAAGGACCCCGTTATTCTTGCCCCGATCTGAAAGATGACGTGGTGGAGGAACTCATTGATCGGTGCGATGTCATCACCTCGGCTAGCATGGCAGGTTCGTTCAAGCCCATTCTCGACTCAACTAATAACATCATTACAAGGAACCCAAGAGTCAAGGAGCGGTTTGATCTCCCCTATCTTCTTCGCCGTGATCCTGATGACTGGCGCCGTCACGACGGAGGCCTCGCCCTGTGAAAGTTGATGCCGCTTGATAATGATACGTATGATGTTAAGATGCCATCGCTTGAGGGCAAGGCTTGGGCAGGTGCAAATGGAGATTGGGTTGTATACATTGGGTTCAACTGCGAGTGGGAACTTGTGAATGTGTACACTCGTGACCGGGTTCCACTTCCAAAAATCTCAGCAGACTGCCCAGAGGTTGAGCACACCGGTATTGTACGCATGTTCAAATACAATCATGGTGACTGTCTTCTACGGAAGATAGCAATTTCTCGAGTCCCCAACCGCTCTTGGAATTACAACAACTATGAAGTTGTTGCTATCTTTGACAAGCTTGTTGCCGTCCTTAGTGGTTTGACTGGATGGATATTGCTCAAAAATCAGTTTCTGTACATGGATGAGTACTGTAATGCAATTCAATACGAGGGCCTTGTGTTTGCTGCCACCACTCGTGGCACTATTTTTGCATGGCATCCTCGTTGTTTCGGTACGTTTGTCTTCCACCATAATTATAATTGTTTCATCCACATGCATGCGGGTTAGCAAGTTTCCCTTTAGTGCATAGTATCTTAGATTAGTATCATAGGTGGTCTCATTTATTGCCATGCATGACACATAGTAGCATCACATTTATTATGTTACGGTATCTACCTATGTTACTATAACCATCTCTCTCTTCCTTAATTGCCTGCCACATAAGCATGTTTGCGAGTCCCAAGTGCATGATACTACTTATGTTACCCCCACTATGGCCAGCCTTACTAATTAACCTTCTTCTTGTGTTTCCGAGGTCCTGTGAACATTCCACCACCTATACATGAAGATTTTTATAACCAAGGGGTAGATGATGATGGTGATGATCACGAGCATGAGGACGAGCAGCGCCCATATACTATTTGGCACCTGGCAACTAATTCCGATGGATCACCTCTTCTCGTGTGTATACAGCCCACTGATGATGTTACTGCTAAGGAAGCAGGTGTAGTCTCCCATGGTCGCACTCTCCGGACCTATTCGGGATGGATACTAGTGTGCTAGCGCCAACTCCTTCTCCCTGGTACAGAATTGATAGTCTTGGAGAAAACTCGCTCTTCCTTGGACAAAACTATCCAATGATGGTGAAAGGCGATCCAACTGCTGTTGACACAACGTTACTACCATTTATGAGAAGCAACTGTGTCTATACCTCGGACATTTTGGTGGTTCCCTACCCTGGTACTGTTATAGTAGGCCGCTTCAGTCTGGATGATCAGTCCTGCGTTGGTCTCCAGATCGACAATGGATGGCCCGTCCCAAAGAATCACTTGTGGTTCAAAGCAAGTGTTTCCAACACCGAGGAATGGTTGAGTTGAAGTTCATTTCATTGCTTGTTATTTGTTGTGTGGTGAAACTTTAGTATTTATAATGTATCCTCGTTGTCGATGTGGGTTGATGACCTGTTATATGTAATAAAATGGTATGCCTATGATAAACTTACTAAATTATGAATGGCTTTCGAGTTTCTTCTGTGAGTGAGTGGTGCAACGAGGCAAAAAAATATTTTCCGAATACATAATTGTACGTGCATTGCAACAGGTTATCGGATGAGGCCAATCAACAATAGTAGTACACTATTTGTACTAGCTTCACATGCTTCGCGCGTCGTGCGGGTGTTTTTACTGTAGCCATATTGTACTACGTAACCAGCACCTTGAATCCTCGATACTAGTAGTACTATATAGTAAGTAGTAGGAGTAGTAGGATGGAATGGGTTAGAACAAGCTTTCACGTCCAGGAGTACGGCACACACCACCAGCACAACTTCCATCTGACACCATATTTCTTGGAGTCTGTGCTAGATCAATCTCTTCAACCTCATCGTTTCCCTAACTCAGCCATCGTGCAGCGGGCGAGGTGGGGGTTTGCCGATAGTCGGTTTCCTTAATTGCGGTCCCACTTGTAAGGCCAACTGCAACGCACGACCCCAAACGGACCTCCGTTTTACACGAACTACAATGATAATTTTGACTAGAAAAGCAAGACCAAAGAAAACAAGAACCACAAGAATACATTTTACTACTCTTGTAAGTTGGATTAGTGCCTTCTCGATGCATTCATTGTTGATCTGCGGAGGCTCGATCTTGCGTGCTTCTTTCTTCTTCGAGTGTAAAGAAGTAAATGTTGCTTCCTAGCATCTAGTCTCATGCCTAGCCTCTATTCTAGTACTCCCTCCGGTCCGTTTTTCTCTGCGTCTAAGCAGCAACACGCATACCAAGTAGGAGTATCAACAAGTGCACTAATCTCATCTATAGCCTCTGTGCTAGCTAAAAGTGATAGAACATCTACTAAATTGCGCTCTATCAATATATGGATGTACCCTTCTTCCCAATACAAAAACTTGCATCCATTCTACTCCCTCCATTGCACAATACATGCCTTCTATTTGTCAAAATATATATGTATCTAGACATGTTTTAGTATATAGGTACATCCATTTTTGGACAAATGGAAGTCAAGTATTTTGGAACGGAGGGAGTACACAATAAAAAATTTAAGTTAGCACAACTAGTCTAATCCGAGAGCACAACCGAAGATTTGATCGGGTTCTTCCTCCTTTTGCCGACACGTGGGACATCCAGCATCCAGGTCGTGTCATGAAAGAAAATAGAGTGGTAGTTGAAGCCACGAGATGTGCATCTTGGGTTAAACTGTAAATAGAATCTTACTACTCTTGAGTAACTCCAAAAGCGGCCATCGAAGATCTTTCTTGGATTTGTTTTTCATCACCAGCACGTCGAGGTGAAAGATGTGCAGGTTCAGTGGGTCCGCTTGCGTTTTCACTGACATGTGGGACCGCATGTGAGCAAACAGACGATGGGCTCCGCGTGTCCGCTGGCTGGCTGAGAAGAGAGATACAGGAGTGCTGAGCACGGACTGCAGGAAATTTGTTCTACGTACCTCGATATAGGCTCGATATAGTGGGGTGGCATGGGCCATAACTAGCATTCACGTCTAGCAGTACGGCACACACCACCCACACGAGTCCCATCCGACACCAATTTTCTTGGAGTCCATGCTACAGCCATCTCTTCTCCCTCCTGTTTTCTCAGCCATCGGGCAGTGGGCGGGATGGGGGTTTGCCGATAGTCGGTTTGCTCAACTACGGTCCCACTTGTAAGTGAAAATGCAACACCGCACGCATTCCCGCTTGAGCGGAGTGCCGGACCAACCGTGTGGGGGTGCGATGCGAACACGGCAGGCTTTTCCTTTTGAACTCCTAACTTGTAAAATTTGGTTCTGCTCCATGGCGCGATCGATAGATAGAAAATAACAATTTTGCCTAGAGTAATGAGAAGTTTGGTTCTGGCGCCGTTCATGCATGGAGTACGTACGAAAATTATGAAGTTGATGCGAAAGATAAGATAATTACTGTAGTATCATATACTACTACATGGATTTGAGTGAAAGATAAAATACATACGGATCCATCAACGACATCCTCACGCCCTAGTGCGCCGGGTCACCAACCAACGTGTGAGGAGCAGCGGCGTTGGCGCCAAGCTCAACGTGCTTCTGAACAGTGTCGTCCATGGTTACCCTGCGGTCCAAGAAGGCCAGCGTCCTATCGTCGTCCTCTTGCATGCGCGTAGACGTGGGTGATTATGTGATGGTGTCTTGCGGCGCCAAGCGCTGCGTGGCCAGCGCGACCTCGAGGTGGACATTCTCCGGCGCGACGGCGGGCAGTCTCAGGGCCACCAGTGCGTCGAAGAGGTGGTCACCATAGTGGCCGTTGAGGGTGGTGGGCATCGCAGAGCCTGGGCGCGTCGGCTGGAGGCTTACGTCAAAGTCATCCGCGAGCTTCTTGACGACGGTGAACTTGTCGAGGAAACCGACGAGGACCTCATCGAACAAGGAGACGAAGCTGTCGTCCAAGCGGCCCCTCGCCCTGGTGGCCTCAAGCAATACTACCTGGAGACGTTCCTCGTTGCCGGGCCGTAGGCCGGCGTCATGGACCATCTGGCACAGCCGGCTGATGCTCGCGCTCATCGCCTCCATGGGTCTAGCTTAGCTTCTACTACCTCCGTCCTGGTTTATTGGTCCCCATTGTAATCCGTGTCAAATTTTGACCACAGATTTAACTAACAAAATGTTTACGCATGTTACTAAAAATTATATCACTGAAAACTATGTTCAAATACGAATACAAAAATATAATTTTTGTTGACATGCATCAACATTTTGTTAGTTAAACCTTTGGTCAAAATTTAGCACAAATTACAAAGGAGACTGTCGGTGTCAAAACCGGCTGATCTCGGGTAGGGGGCCCCGAACTGTGCGTCTAGGCAGATGGTAACAGGAGACAAGGGACATGATGTTTTTACCCAGGTTTGGGCCCTCTCGATTGAGGCAAAACCCTACTCCTACTTGATTGATATTGATGATATGGGCAGTACAAGAGTGGATCTACCACGAGATCAAGGAGGCTAAACCCTAGAAGCTAGCCTATGGTATGATTGTTGTAATGGTTGTTCATCCTATGGACTAAAACCCTCCGGTTTATATAGACATCGGAGAGGGCTAGGGTTACACAGAGTCGGTTACAATGGTAGGAGATCTACATATCCGTATCGCCAAGCTTGCCTTCCACGCCAAGGAAAGTCCCATCCGGACACGGGAGGAAGTCTTCAATCTTGTATATTCATAGTCTTGGAGTCCGGCCGACGATGATAGTCCGGCTATCCGGACACCCCCTAGTCCAGGACTCCCTTAGTAGCCCCTGAACCAGGCTTCAATGACGATAAGTCCGGCGCGCATATTGTTCGGCATTGCAAGGCGGGTTCCTCCTCCGAATAATTCATAGAAGATTGTGAACACCAGGATAGTGTCCGGCTCTGCAAAATAAATTCCACATAGCACCATAGAGAGAATAATATGTACACAAGTTCAATCTGCTGACGTATTTTGGGGCATGACGTCACACCACTACCAAGCCTTTACTTGAATCGTTTTTATTATACCACCTCAGCGCGTTTAGCGAAGCGGTTTCCTTGGCACGTCTTGTCGAAGCAGAGATCGTGTTCCCCTTATTCTGGGATTCCCATCAATACGGACGTGGGTAACCCAACCGTGCCCGTTGCCACGCCTCCTCTATCGAAGGTGAGTCCCAAACGGTCACGGGGACGGCTCTTGGTATTCTCCCTCTTTATAATGAGACCAAGGCTCGTTTCTTTTCTTCAATCCTCAATCGAATCTACCCCTCGCCCCGAGTTCCAATACCCAGAGCCCCATATTCGAGCGCTTCAGACCTTCAACAATGTCCGGCTCCGACCTACAGGGCCGGTGGATGCCCTCCTCCGTCACGGAAGAGGACGTGCTAAAGCTGCGAGAAGCCAGGTACCTGACCTGCGAGATTTCGCATAGGCTGCCCGCCAAAGGGCAAGTCATTCCTACTCCCGAGACCGGCGAGAGCGTCGTGTTCGTGTCCCACCTCCGTCGGGGTTTAGGCTTCCCGACGGATCCTTTTGTGAGAGGGCTCATGTTTTACTATGGGCTGGAATTCCATGACCTGGCTCCGGAGTCTATCCTCCACATCTCATCAGTCATCGTCGTCTGCGAAGCCTTCCTCCGCACTACTCCCCACTTCGGTTTGTGGCTCAAGACCTTCAACGTGGAGCCGAAGATGATCGAGGGGCGTCAAGCTGAGTGCGGCGGGGCGGTTGTAAGCAGAAGGGCCGATGCTCCATGGCCCAAGGGCTCTTTCCAGGAGGAGCTCGGCTTGTGGCAACAGGAGTGGTTCTATATTACCGCTCCTAGGGGCAGAAAGCAGAAGCCGATGCCCATCTTTCGCTCGGGCCCTCCACAGCGGCTGATGTCGTGGGTGAACCAAGGGCTCAACTGGGGGGCGTCAAAGGACGTACCCCTATTGCAGGGCCGGATTCGAGACCTCCAAGAGAGGGAGATCAATCTGGTCATGGTGATGCAGGTTATGCTGATTCGTCGTCTTCTGCCCTGCAAGCGTCGCCCCCTCCGCCCGTGGGAATTCAATCCAGAGGGGCCACGATCTCTCCAACACT
This sequence comes from Triticum dicoccoides, assembly GCF_002162155.2. Lineage (NCBI taxonomy): Eukaryota > Viridiplantae > Streptophyta > Magnoliopsida > Poales > Poaceae > Triticum > Triticum dicoccoides. Next base: position 150,715,895 of record NC_041391.1, read on the forward strand.
TCATGGGTACAACACCCGTGGAGATGCATAAATTGTTCTTCGGATCACAAGGGATGTGTCCGGAATTGACCGAGGATTCCGGCCTAAGCTACAATCGCCCGGATGCTCAGGTAAGTGGCCCTGCGTCCGGACACACCGTTTGTTTGCACCTTCTTGAATTTGCCTTTTAACCCATCGTCTCTTGAATAGGAGTGGATAGCGCAAGCGAAACTGATACGGTGTCCGGCCCCCCTCCCGGAGACCGCGCTGGATCCCGTGCTGGTCAGGATGCTGAAGGTTGCGCCTTCAGAGGAAGGCGAAGTGGAGAACAGGGACACTACCGCCTCTACCAAGGAGGCTTTTGAGAAAGGGGGAATCGATAATCCCTCCTTCCAAGGGGAGAAGAGGACTACTTCTGAAAACCCGGAGGCCAAGGCCTCGAAGCGGGGGAAGAGATCTTCACCAGAGGGTCCTGTGTTCGGGGAGGCCCCGGCCGCAATATCTCCCCTAAGGAATCAGCCCTCCAGCGAGCCGTAAGTAGAAAGAAGGGGGGTTTTGTAATAAGAGACATCCCTATTTTTGCTTCTGAGGATAACCAAAGTTTTTACCTTGTAGTTCGGATCTCCGTCCTTCTCAGATGAGCTCGTCTTCGGGGTACCTTCGTCCGGAGATGATGGAGAGCGAGATGCCTCCATCTGCCGCACCATCGGATAGGGCGGACGAACCTGAGGTGTCATCACGGAGGGTATCCCCAAGTCCGGCAGGGCCGGAGAGTTCGGCACCAACTGGTGTGCGGCCGGGGGAGCTGAAGGATCTGCTTCAGAGGGCGTCTATCTCAGAAGGTCACCGTACATTGATGAGTATGGTGATTGGAAGAATTTCGTCCGCCGAAGGTGGGTTGTATGATGCCATCAGAAGCTTGCTGGCGGGGTTTGAGGTACGTAAAAATGACATACCTTTTGACAGTTTTACACATAAAGTGCGCCCTGTATAGATAGTAGCCCCTGAGACTCGGTAGGTTGTCGAGAGCGACAGCATGCCGAGGATCAAAATCGCAGGTATTGATTTTCGCCTTTCCTATGCAGGTGGCGGATAGTCCGGTGGCCAGCCGGACTAATGGAGTTGCCGAACTAAAGCGGCAACTCGACGTTGCGGATGCGGACATCGCGCTGGTCAATAAGCGACTTGACGAGTCACAAGGTAGGTTTTTTCTCCATGGTCACCTAGTAAGGGAGACGAAGCCCACTCCTTACAACATGTGTGCTCAATGCAGATGGTGCCGCTGCTGTGGAGAGCCTTCGGGCAGAACTTGCTCGAGCCAAGGAGTAGGCCAGAAGGAGTGATGCGGCTACCTCGAGGGCGGCCAAAGAGCTAGAAGCCGAAAGGGCTGCTCACTGCCGAAGGAGGGAGGAGATGGCCGAAATGGCCGTGAAGTTGAAAGATGTTACCGACCGCTATGAGGTTCTTGAAAAAGAACACCGAGCGGAGCAAGAAGACCTGAGGAAGGCCACCTCCGAAGCCAAGGATGCCCGTTCTGCAATGAGGGCTATAAAGGAGGAGCTGCGCCAGGCCGGAGATATTGTGGCTGGCAAGCCCTTTCTGCTGCGTAGGAGGTTTACATATCCGAAGTACGCTCAGCTTGGCCAGCTGTGGGGTCCGAAGGATCCTTATATGGACTCAGCGGCGAGTGCGGCAGATGTTGTTGTGCACTTCCGAAGTCAAAAGGATCACGAGACGGAAGAGCTTTTTTGGTCTCAATTCCATAGTCCGGAGCGTTCACTTCCGCTGACCGATCGGTTGGCTGAGTGGGCTGAGCTAAATAGATTGTCCGGACTTGCCATGACGGATATCGTGGCTCATGTCTGGCCAGATAGGCCCAAGCCGAAGAGTTATTTTGGCTTATTGCAGCAATTCCTTGGGGCGGTGCCGCATATAAAGGCGATGAAGCGGTCAGCCTGCATAGAGGGTGCACGGATGGCCCTCGCCCGTGTGAAGTCACACTGGACGGAAATGGATGCCACCGTTGTTGCGACCCGGGGTTCGGACGAGAGTCGGTTACCCGCCGAGCACTACTTTGGGGAAGTTCTGCGTGGTGCTCATGTAATAGAGTCGCAGTGCTCAAAAAATGTCATGTTCAAATGAACTTTATGGTTTGTAAAATGATTTTTATAATATAAGTGCTTTCTGTACTTGTGCGTTCAAGTATTGAAATATCTCTTGTGCGGCCGTTAATGTATACTTATGTATAACATGAAAGATGGCAGTCTTCGGCTTCAGCCCCCACGCACATGGTGCGGGGGTGTTTGCGAAATAGCACATTTTTACACTTAATCCAACGTCTTGGTCCTGTGAAGGAGGTGGTAGCGTAGCAAACGAGGCAACCGTACTATAATGCTTTATCACTTTCACTTAGCGATAGGAGTTCGAAGGTGGGGCTACGATATAGCCCCTAGGGGCACCGCGCTCTCCGGATTTGGGGCACGTGTGTGCCTGACCGGGAAGCGGTCCATCGTCAAAGCGGGGGAATTCTAAACATTCCAGAGGTCGATCGAGTGGTTGACCAGTCTCTCGCTACATCATGACAGTCAGTTTTCGGCTTTCTCTACTGAGGCGCTCACCCGGCCGAACCGGGGCACAATCGCAGTAGTTCTCCTGGTGCCGCGTTAGCCGATGATACGGAACGTAAGGCAGCAAAACACAGGAGCCGGGCAAACCCAACATTTGACCAAAGACATGATTCGGAGCTGATGCATATAAGGCCTAACTCAAGACGCCGAACACTCCCTGAGGTGTTCGGTCTTTATGATGACGGGCAGATCAATGCCCTAAGCCCCTAGTGTCCAGGTGCACGCAAGATCCTCTGACGCGGCCGATGCCAAAACATCAGCCTCCTCTCTAGTTATGATGAGAAACCAGGGGATGTATAGCAACAAGAGACAGTAAAAAAAGGTTTACACAGGGTCTTAATCTGAAAAGAATCCTTGCAACGGGTCCCTACTGCACGTCTGCGCCTGTGTCTCCGTTGTGTTGTATCCTGGACAGGTGTAACACGTTGTTCATCTGTAAAAGAGAGGAACTTAGTTTGAAAAGAAATCGTGTCAAAAATGTATTTAAAACAGAGTATGAATAAATGAATAAAGTTGAGCTTTTGTTGGCTCTTTATTGCTCATACGCACAACCCCTTGTGAAGGGGTGTGCGGCTAGGGAGCCCCTGGTTTATTTATGCCAGACTCGGCTAGCCGTGTCCGGGGTCTTGAACGACCTTCTAATGAGATGATGCCGCGTGGACCGGGCATTTTAAGTGTAAGAGACGCGTAGTGTGGTATTGCGTTAAAGCGGACAAAAGCTTCACGTCCCAATAGTGCTTGATGGCTACTTTTGGATGGGGCGACATGAAAGATTATCTTTTCGCGTCGGAAGTTGTCAGGTGACCCGAACACAACTTCTAGTAGTAAGGAGACCGTGCACTTGGCGTAAGGGCCTGGCGTCACTCCTTTAAAGGAAGTGCGGCTATGTCGAATTTTAGTAAGGTCTACCCCCAACTTGCGGATTGTGTCCGGATATAGCAGGTTTAAATTGCTGCCGCCATCCATTAGGACTTGTGTAAATTGTAGTCCGTAGATTATAGGATCCAATATCAGAGCAGTCCATCCTGTGTTTTGAATACTTCTGGAATAGTCCAAGTGGTCGAAAGTAATTGGTTTTGACATCCAATCTCGAGGTTCCGCTGGGGTGGACCGTGCGACACCTACTTTGGCGGGTGCCGCACTGTTGTTCCGTATTATCACATGAAGTGAGTTTACTGTTTTGACTTCTTGTGGGAAAGTCTTTTGTTTTCCGGCACTCTGCTGGTGGGGTTCGTTGTCATCCTCGCTTGGCGCGTCGAGCCCCTTGTGTTCGGCGTTGAGTCGGCCGGACTGTTTGAAAACCCAACAATCTCGGTGGGTGTGGTTTGCAGGCTTCCCGAAAGTACTGTGGATTTGACATATCCGATCCAAAATTTTGTTTATGTTGGATAGCTCGTCACTGTTGTCCTTAAGAGGCAGTGTTTTATTGTTCGGCCGCGAGCTTTTGAATTCGGCGTTGACCACCGTGTTCTTTGGGCTTTTTTCTTTATTTCGGCGCTGGTCCTTTCTGCGCCGTGATTTTCCGTTTCCATCTCTGATCTCGGATGTACTCGGGTCGCTGGTGCTGCATCTTGCTAGCCAGCTGTCTTCCCCCGCGCAGAAGCGGGTCATGAGGCTTGTTAGCGCGGCCATTGTTCTCGGCTTCTCTTGGCCGAGGTGTCTGGCGAGCCATTCGTCTCGGACATTATGTTTAAAAGCGGCTAAGGCTTCGGTGTCCGGACAGTCGACTATTTGGTTCTTTTTTGTGAGGAACCTGTTCCAGAATTTGCGTGCTGACTCTCCGGGCTATTGAACTATGTGACTTAAATCGTCTGCATTCGGAGGGCGGACATACGTCCCCTGAAAGTTTGCTCTAAACGCGTCCTCGAGCTCTTCCCAACTTCCAATGGTATTTTCTGGGAGGCTTTTGAGCCAATGCCGAGCTGGCCCCTTGAGATTGAGGGGTAGATATTTTATGGCGTGGAGATCATCTCCTCTAGTCATATGTATGTGCAGGATGTAATCTTCAATCCAGACTCCGGGGTCTGTTGTTCCGTCGTATGCCTCTATGTTTATGGGCTTGAACCCCGCTGGAAATTCATGATCCAGCACCGCATCGGTGAAACATAGTGGGTGTGCGGCGCCCCTATATTTAGGTGTGCCGTTATCTTCGAACACTCGGTGTGTTGTGTTGCTTCCTGGGGCCCTCTTCTTTGGCCCATAAATGGACCTGACCAGGCCGTCCGTTTTGCGAGGATCTTTATGTGTGCCATGTGCCGGCTTATGTGCGGTGCCACTTGCCGCTATTGGCCTGTCATCTGGTCGTCTATCCGGCCAGGCGGCCTCTTTGCTTTTTGCTTGTGGGGGCTCTACGGCCTCCTCGTCGAATTCGGGCAGCAGCTTGCGCTTCGAGTAGCTCTTTATTTGGTGGCTATTGCCATATTTGTCCGCGGTCTTGAGTACTTTGCTCCACCTCGTTCTGAGTATGTCTTCCGCTGTTTTGAGCTTCCGTTTCTCCTTCTTCAAACTTCTTGCAGTGGCGACAAGCCTTTTTTGGAGGTTCTTATGCTCCAGTGGTGTGTCCGGTGTGAGATCGTCTGGACTGTTGTTTTCGCCGAGGATGAGTTGATTATCCGATTCATCCTGTTCGGATGGCTGCTTGGTTGCATGTTCGTCGCCCACTGGTTTGCCCTGCGCTATGGCTGGGTCATTATGAGTGCTGCTGTTATCGAGGCGGGACTTGGGGCGGCGCTTGCGTCACCGTTTTGGTTGTTTTTCGGGGGAATTATCCTTCGCCGCGTCCCGTTGTTCCTCGTTATCGCTCCCCTTTGGGGTGTCCACCATGTATATATCATGAATTGAGGTGGCTTTCCGGTGCCCGGTAGGTGCTGGTTCTTGGTCGTCTCCGGCGTCGTCGTCCATACCGTCGATGTCTTCGGAGTCATGGTCTAGCATGTCGGTTAGATCGTCGACAGTGGCTACAAAGTGGGTGGTGGGTGGGCTTTGAATTTTTTCGTCGTCCGCATCCCAACCATCCTGACCGCAGTCCGGCCAGGGCTCTCCTGATAACGAGAGATACTTTAGCGAATTCAGGATGTCGCCAAAGGGTGAGTGCTGAAAGATGTCCGCAGCGGTGAACTCCATGATCGGCGCCCAATCGGATTCGATTGGCAGGGGTGCAGGAGGTTCGGAGTCCAGCAAGGAGTCCGGCACCTCGGAGCCACGAGCTTTGCAAGGGACAAGGTCAGTATTCGGCTCCATCGCCGTAGAGGTTGCAGCCCCCGAGGCAGTGTCCAGCCACCTGTCCTCGATCTGCGCGATCAGCTCCGAGCTATGGGTCAGAGCAGACTCGTGTGCGGCCTCCAAGGTACTGTCCGGTGGCAGAGCTAAATCGTGCCCATCGTGACAGTGCGGCGCGCTCGGCTGTGGCTCGAATCCATCGAAGATGAGGTCTCCGCGGGTGTCAGCCGTGCAGTTTAGGCTTCCAAACCTGACCTGATGGCCTGGGGCGTAGCTTTCGATCTGCTCCAGATGGCCAAGCGAATTGGCCCGCAGTGCAAAGCCGCCGAACACGAAGATTTGTCCTGGGAGAAAAGTCTCACCCTGGACTGAGTTGTTCTTGATTGAAGAAGCCATCAAGCCTATCGGTGACGACACAGAGGAACTCTCAATGAAAGCACCAATGTCGGTGTCAAAACCGGCGGATCTCGGGTAGGGGGTCCCGAACTGTGCGTCTAGGCGGATGGTAACAGGAGACAAGGGACATGATGTTTTTACCCTGGTTCGGGCCCTCTCGATGGAGGTAAAACCCTACTCCTGCTTGATTGATATTGATGATATGGGTAGTACAAGAGTGGATCTACCATGAGATCAAGGAGGCTAAACCCTAGAAGCTAGCCTATGGTATGATTGTTGTAATGGTTGTTCGTCCAACGGACTAAAACCCTCCGGTTTATATAGACACCGGAGAGGGATAGGGTTACACAGAGTCGGTTACAATGGTAGGAGATCTACATATCCGTATCGCCAAGCTTGCCTTCCACGCCAAGGAAAGTCCCATCCGGACACGGGACGAAGTCTTCAATCTTGTATCTTCATAGTCTTGGAGTCCGGCCGATGATGATAGTCCGGCTATCCGGACACCCCCTAGTCCAGGACTCCCTCAGAGACTAATAAACCAGGACGAAGGTAGTAGTCAACTGATCTTGCGATCCGAGTGATCACTCTTGCCCTTGGTTAGCGTGCGTAGGTGCGTAGGATTTTGTACTACTCCTCGGCCCTCTACTGCACCTGCCTTTGGCTGTATGATAGGTGGGCCAGCCACCCCCTGGGCCCACGTGTCATTCACCCAAAGGCAGTTGCCATAAGTCAATGAAGCTGCGCCCCCCTCCGTGCCGGTGCAGTATAGTCATCTCACCAGACCTCTAGTTGGGGCCAAACAAGAGAACTTTGATGTTTACTGGTTTATTGGTCCCCTTTGCATTTTGCACCAAGTTTTGACCTTTGATTTAACTAATAAAATGTTAATGCATGTAAACAAAAATGTTGTGTAAGTCACATTACGAAAACCAAATAATCCCAAAACACTTAGGCACGGTGCATTAACTCCCTCCTTGTTTCTTATTTCGTGACATATCAACCAATGAGAGATGTGGGCCGTGCATGCTTTCAATGACTTGACACTACCAAACATGACATGCAGTGTTTAGTTCATTGCATGTAATCCTATTAGTACTCTAGTTAGCAAAAAAACATTAAGTTCTCTTGCCGATAGGAATAAAACACCATGTATTTATTTACAGAGGGAGTAGTACATTTTTTGTGACATGCATTACTAGATATTGCTAGTCAAATACTAAAATCCAGATGGACGTGGTAGTACTCCTAAATCCAGACGGTGGTGCTACTAGTACTAGTAGTAGTACTACCAATGTAGTACTCCTAGGAGTACTAGCACTGTACTACCCGTTGGTCAAATTATTACGTGCTGCTCCTCACAGTGAAGTGACAAGACCCTGCGCCGGAGATGACACCTGAGTATAGGCGCCATGTTCGGCATACCATAGTCAGCCTCACCGTCTGCAGTCACTATCATCATGGCTGTAGAGCTAGCCTGCTTACAACTAGCCCTGTTCGACATAATTTCCCGTGCGCAGATGCCCGTGCATTGCACGGAACACCAAGATTGGGGGTGGACGGCTCTGGCAGCGGCCATCACGCCAGATTTTTCCACGACCTTCTAGATGTGGTGGGGGGAGATAAGGCTGATTGTTAGAGACAATTAGTTGTTTGTAAATAGGGAACAAGTGCGGGCATCTTTCTGCAAAAATGGAGAAGCTTGGTTTGTATGCGTCAGATCTAGATCCAACGGCTATTGGTGAAATATGGGAGGCACAACATCATCACCAACTCAGGACCTGTTTGATTCGCAGGATTTTGAAAACGCAGGAATAGGACACGACAATATTACAAGTTTCAAACTGATATTACAAATGTTAGGAGTAATGCTGCACCTAGGAAGACGGAATTACTAGGAAGTTTACGTAAGAACTTTCGTTACTTTAGGTGGATGTAGCGTTATCGTACAAACTAAAATCCACCGCCCTGACAAGTCACTAATGGGCAAATAAGTTTTTGAGTCTCTGGCCACTTGATGTTTCAAAAACAAATTCAGCTTCTGCGGAGACTTTGTCATTTAGGCTTAGACGCTTGTGGTGATCAGCACGCCATTCATTTTTGCGCCAGAGAACGCCAAACCTCATTACCTTGAGCACACTTGCATCCAGAACAAAGAACCTGGCCAATTTAATCTCAGATGTGCTGACTCGGTAGTCGATCAAATCAATTTCTGTAAGATGGAGATCAAGGCATTCGATGAGATTGTTATAATGCAGCACATTTTTCACTTTCGGGTCTTTTTTTATCTGCAAAAGAAGAGAACATATTAGAGCAGCTGGCTGCATAAGATTGTCGTGTCATCAAGAGGTACCAATATCATTCACTCATATGATAGGGTTGGCGGGCTAGTGATATTTTTTCACTCTCTCTCTCTCCCTCTCTCTCTCTCTCTATCTTTCTGTTTCCTCTCATTTAACTAGGAGCACATGAAGAGCTTGAGCATTTGTTGCCTTCCACTATGTGGCCGATGCCATATTTCATAAAAGTATGCCACATAATACACATCGATGTCAAATCAAAAGATTTTGGCACCGCTCTCACGATGTGAGAGAGTTGGCACCGTTGTGCACACAGATCCACATGTATAAACAAATCAATCAAACCAACTACACCAGCCTCTCACTCTCCCAAACAAGTGTTTTTTTTATTGCCTCGGTCCTCTCTCTCTCACACGCAGTGTTTTTCCATTGCGTGAGTTAATTTGGCACCGGAGCAAAGTAGGTGATCCAGATTGGGGCACCAGGTGAGCAATGGAGGGGCATCGATGCCAAATGCATCACAAGTGAATTTGGCACGTGTTTTGGCCTACATAGCCCACTTTTGTCTAAATTCTTGTATTAAATTTGTCTAAATACGGATGTATCTAGTTACATTTTAGTGTTAGATACATCCGTATATAATCAAATGTAAGACAAGAATTTTGGGACGGAGGGAATACTACCTCGTATTTAGTATAAAATTTTGACCATAGATTTACCTAAGAAAATGCCAATGCGTGTCACTAAAAATTACACCATTTGAAATTATGTTCAAATACGAATCCAATGATATAGTTCTTAGTGACATGCATTAACATTTTGTCAGTTAAATCTATGGTCAAATTTTGATACTACAAAATTGGAAGAATAAACCAGGACGGAGGTAGTACTTGCCCTTAGGGTAACCATAGAGTTATTGGAGTAGTCTAAGTTACTTTCCACTATGACTAGCCTAGGCTACTATAGTAGTACAACATAAAAATGATGCAGGTGATCACGTGAGAAAAAATACTAAAAACATTTCTTTCGGTGCAGTGCGTAGATGTAGTTTTGAACACTACACTTGTCATTGTAATTTGGGAAAATTACAAAAAAAATGAGCTACGTTGTGATTACCGTTTACTAATAGGAAAGAAGTTTCACCTCGATGAGTAGCTTCTCCGTGCATGGAAAGCATGTAAGGAATCCAACAACTTGATCCAGATTGGGGCCGATAGATTTTAGTGCTAAGATCTTCACTGTGCGCATGGACTGGGTCAAGCTTGTGGGAATCATTTTCTGGAAGACGGTCGTAAATACATCAAGAAGAAATTTAAAAATGTGAATTTCAAGAAGACGGAGAAGAAGATGAGTGTTGTACCTGAACGATTATGGATCCAATAAAGAGTTCGGAGAATTTGGCAGACGAGTACACCAACACTATCAATTTTGGCGTGTCAATGACCCTGATTTTTGTTGGACCTTCTAGATCTTGTACAAGCAATCTCTCAAGGAAAGGCGCATTCTCAATGACCATAACGTGGAACAACTGGAGTGATCTCTTCCCAATTGATGTCTTGTTGCAGGGCCAGCAAGACACATAAATTCATCAGAGATTCGTCGAGGCGATGTGGAGGCTAATGTACCCATGGATCTGCTCAAGACGAAGGTACTCGAGCGCAGTACAGCTGCGGAGCAGGTGTTCCATAGCCTTCTTCGAGATGACAACGTCGAAGAGGTCAAGCTACTTGAGTTGAGGGAGAAGAAGGGCGGGCGCGGCATTAATCTGGGGAAGATAGCAGGAGCTGAAGCTGGCGCGGCGCAGCGTTGGTGTGAGGCGGAGCGCGGACGGCGGCAGAGAGCGACATCGTCCAGCTTCAAAGCTGAGCTCCTCGAGCTGTTCTAGGGCGGGGGATAAGAACCACTTGTCGAACTTGGGTTGGACCTTGCAGTTGGTACTGAACATGCGGATGTCAAGGCGTCTGGCTGGCCCAGGGTGCGATGAAAGGATCTTGGAGACTGCGGCCATGCGTTTGCAATCCCCATCACAGAGGCAGTTGTCGACGGTGAGGTTGAGGGGGATGCAGCGCCAGAGGGGGCGCCGCCGCCGGGAGAGCAGGGCGGTCCGCACGGCAGATTTGGTAGGGAGGAGGCCGATGATGACGAGAAGCATGTCGTCGGGGAGGCTGCTGATGAAGTCCAGGCTCGCCGGATGCGGTTTTGGCTCGAGCGGCCTCCGCTTGTTGGCTGCCTCGCCGTCCATCTCAACCGGCAGCGATGCCGGTGTACACGTGTGTTGGTGTGTGTTGTGTGCTGGGTGTGCGCGAGTGCGTCCTTCTGTGCATGCCGCCGCGCAGTGGTGAATTGTGCGCGAGTGCGTCCTTCGCGCGCAAGAAGTTTGCCCTCTAGTTTACTTATTTTCACCCACTGCCACATGGGCCAGCACACCAAGATACAAAACACGAGCTGACAACGCAACATGTGGATTGGTTGGCTGGTCAACTAAACAATATACGGAGCTATACGCTGACACAGTGAGCGTATAATCCGTTGGTATAGAGAGTTCGAGTGAGAGGGGAGGCCCGTGAGAGATAGCAGAGAGAGAGAAAGAGCTACTCCCACCATTTGATAATGTAGTTACAACATTTTTTTAAGTCAAACTTTTGAAACTTTGACCAAGTTTATAAAGAAATTACTTATATCTGCAATACCAAAGATAAATGATAGTATGAAGTAAGTACATGTTGTGATGAATCTAATGATCGTTCCAGATGTAAATGTTTTTCTCCACATATACCTGGTCAAACTTTTCTATTGTTTGACTTTTCAAAACATCCATATGCTTATGGATGTGACAGAGTCCCTAACGAGAGAGAGAGAGAGAGAGAGAGAGAGAGAGAGAGTGAAAAAAGTGTGTGTGTGTGTGTGAAAGAGGCATGGACAACACACGATGAAAGTGGAGAAAAGGCGTGCGTGTCTTATGCAAACATATCACACATGCATCTTCGACAACGGAGGCAAGGTGAGGAGATAGTGTGTGGTTGTTTGGAACCGAGAGAGGAAGACCCCTAGCACGTGGCCAAGAGGGGTCTGACAAACAAGGGAGAGAGGTCGAGAGAGACGTACGGAGAAAATGCAGACATGGGGAGGAGAGAGTGTATGTTTGTCATAGAAAGATCCCCTGGAGATCGTGATGGGACTACATGAGTGGGAGATCGAGTGACAAGGTGTGTGCGTGATAGAAGATGCCCCAAGAGATATCGAGATAGATGTATGGATGGAAGGAGACAATACGTGTGTTCCTGATGGCTAGTAAGAGATAATCATACTTAGGAGGGGGGGGAGTGCTTGCGCCTATGGCCCTGTTTGGATACTCTAACTCAGTTAGAGGTTAGAGTTAGATTCTAACCCTGAGCTAACCCTGAACAAACTCTAAGTAAATAGGTGTTTGGATGGCAGGGTTAGATGGAGCGTGGATACGGCGAGGCACCTTCCTAGGCGGTGCGAGAGGGAGGGAGGGGGAGGACAAGAAGCTTCAAGGAAGTGGGGAGGGATCTGCTGCGGGGAGAGCGAGAGAAAAAAGTGTTTATTAGTGGTCCCGAGAAGAACTAACCCGAATAAGCACCTCTTGGATGGGTTAGTTTTTTTGGATGGGTTAGATGCATCTAACCTAAACTAACCCTCCTGTTTGGATCTTTTTGGGTTAGTTGACTCCAAACTAACCCAAACTAACTCTAACCCATGGATCCAAACAGAGCCGATGATGGAGTGAGGGATTATGGTACTTAGGGGGTGCGTGTCACATGGAGAGAGAACAAGGGCGGAGGGTGTTGGATGGGTCTATATGTATGTGTGAACCAGGGAGATATAATGCCAGTTTGGCTTGTGTCGCGAGCATCTTTTGCGTGGCCTGGGGTTGTGGCTGGATTTCATGCACGCTTGTTTGGTTGCTACCCTGTGAAAAATAAAGCCCGCCTGGGCTGGGTTCCCTTGCACTTTAATTAGCCTGGCTGAACTCCAGACACTGCAAGTAGCATGGCCCAAGCAACCGATTTCGAATGCCTGACCGTGCCTGGTCGTGCGGCCACGAGGCTAACAGCAACATGGATGGATATTAGCATTAAATAATTGATGCATGGATTGATTGATGGGACGTTGATGCTTTGCCTGGCCCAGGCATGAACCAAACGCTTCAGCACCACACAAGCCTGGCTAGGCAGAAATATTTTACATCTCACGTCCACGCCAGGCAGTACCGGCCATCAAGGCATGAGGGTTAGGTCACGAACCAAACTGACTAATAAATTTTGAGAGAGATTGAGGAGCCCCGATAAGGCTGAGTGGTGCGTCAGATAGCTGAGAGGGTGAAAGAGATATTCCATCCGCTCGATAATGCAGTGCATGTAAATTTTCTAGAAGTCAAACTTTGGAAACTTTGATCAGGTTTATGCAAATGTTATTTATATCTACAATACCAAAGATACATCATACAAAACTACATCTCATGGTGAATCTAATGGTATATGTTTGCCGTACTAGATGTAATTCTTTCTCTCGATGTTCATGGTCAAACTTTGTGATGTTTGACTTTTCAATAAATCTATGTGCTATGGACGGAGGAGAGTGCCTCAGTCGAGACAGATCAAGTGCGTGTGAAGGAGAATGAGTAAGTGTGCAAAAAGAGTATGTGTGTGAAAGATAAAGTGACAACAAACGATAAATTAGAGAGAGTGTGTGTTTTTTATGCGAACATATCACGCATGCATCTCCGAGATGGAAAAGCAAGGCGAGGAGATTGTTTGCAACGGAGAGAGACAACCCTATAGCACATATCCAATAGAGGTCTGGCCAACAGGAAAAAAGGTCGAGAGGGACACATGGATGGCATGGACGCATGGGGAGGGAGAGAGGATGTGTTTGTGATAGAGAGATCCCCTCGAGATTGTGAGGGGACTATATGGGTGGGACATCGAGGGAGTGCGTGCATGATAGAAAGATGCCCTAAGAGAAATCGAGATAGACCATGCACATGTTTGTGATGGAGACTAAGATTAGCTAGTCATATACATATAGGGGGGGGCTGCGTGTGCCTACAATTGAGTGAGAGACCATCATACTTGGCTAGCTGGGCATGAGATTGTATGTGTGTGCGTGTGAGATGGAGAGAGAACGAGGGAGAGAGATAGAGTTTTAGATGGGCCTATCGAGTGCGAGTGAGATATGCATGTGTATGTGTGACCCAGGTGGATGGAGAGTTTGAGAGAGGGGGGGGAAGAGCTCCGAGACGACATAGTGGTGCGTGAGAGAGTTACGGGCAAAGAGCCAAGGAATTTGTGTGCGTACGATGAGTGCACCCAAGATATCTAGCTTGGACTAGCTAGAGTATCATACATAGTGTGCGAGAGAGACCTATAGATGGTGTATATATGAATGCGAACTAGAAAGACCCCCCCACACACACACAGAGAGAGAGAGAAATGGAGAGGGACCAACAAGGTTTTTGTGTCGGATGCGTGCGACAGAATTGAAGATTGTCGGCGAGAGAGTGAGAGAGAGAGAGAGAACAGGAGTCCGGGAGAGGGGGAGGTCGCGTTTTATGCATCAAAGACTAATATAAACCATGTTTCGATATAAACTTGCATTCAAATATTTAAATTGGAGAACATGTTGTCTGCAATCCACACATGAACGGATATATGCACTACAAAAAATAGACTTCCGTGATGATACGTGTTTGTCATAGTAGGTCGCGTTTTTTGTCATGCATGTACATCCATGAAAAATTTATGACAAAATCAAGATAGTCATACCTGTGCTGTCGTAGAAGTGTTCCATGACATTACCAAAATTATCATCACGGAACTGTCCACTTCCATGACAATAAATCGCGCGTCACAGAAGTGCTTTCATCAAGGGTGACCGACACATGGCATCCACCATAACGGAACGCCGTTAAGCTATCGGGTCGGGTTTTGGATCCGATAACCCATTAACAGCCCCGACCAATGGGGATTTTCCACGTGTAAAATCATCATTGGCTGGAGGAAACACGTGTCGGCTCACCGTTGGGACAGATGTCATCCGCTCATTGGACCGAAGGCGCCTATGATACGGCGACACGTGGCACGGTCCAACAGAGGCCCATTCCCGTGAAAAGGTCGGCCCGTTTGACTTGGTCAAAAGGTGGCGGGCCGGCCCACGGAAAGCCTGTTAATGGCATGTTCACATATAGCCCATTTACAACCCGCTAACCCAGGGCCCGTTACGCCCTATCCGAATTAGGCCCAGTAGCATCATCTGGGCCGTCCAATATGATTTAGCCCGTTTTAACTTCCGGCCCATGTGTGGCCCATGACTTCTTTCGGACCATATGAGGACCTTTGTAACTCTTGGCCCATTAACGGCCCGTGGTGAAACTGGCCCGTAATGAACAGTGTATCACTTTATACCCATTAACGGCCCGTTATTCCATTGGGCCGTTTCCAGCCCAAGTTATCTTCGGCCTTCTCAGGGCCCATTGATTCTTGGGCTCATTTGCAGCATTCGGTTACATACGGCCCGTTACTGTCATTTTCTGCTTGTGGGTGATGTCTACTATGCAACCTTCTTCTTGTAGACGTTGTTGGGCCTGCAAGTGCACAGGTTTGTAGGACAGTAGCAAATTTCCCTCAAGTGGATGACCTAAGGTTTATCAATCCGTGGGAGCCGTAGGATGAAGATGGTCTCCCTCAAACAACCCTGCAACCAAATAACAAAAAGTCTCTTGTGTCCCCAACACACCCAATACAATGGTAAATTGTATAGGTCCACTATTTCAGTGAAGAGATGGTGATACAAGTGCAATATGGATGTTAGATATAGGTTTTTGTAATCTGAAAATATAAAAACAGCAAGGTAACAAGTGGTAAAAGTGAGCGTAAACGGTATTGCAGTGATAGGAAACAAGGCCTCGGATTCATACTTTCACTAGTGCAAGTTCTCTCAACAATAATAACATAGATAGATCATATAACAATCCCTCAACATGCAACAAAGAGTTACTCCTAAGCCACTAATAGTGGAGAACAAACGTAGAGATTATGGTAGGGTACGAAACCACCTCAAAGTTATTCTTTCAAATCAATCCGTTGGGCTATTCCTATAAGTGTCACAAACAACCCTGGAGTTTTTACTAGAATAACACCTTAAGATACAAATCAACCAAAACCCTAATGTCACCTAGATACTCCATTGTCACCTCA
This sequence comes from Triticum dicoccoides, assembly GCF_002162155.2. NCBI lineage: Eukaryota > Viridiplantae > Streptophyta > Magnoliopsida > Poales > Poaceae > Triticum > Triticum dicoccoides. Next base: position 150,731,636 of record NC_041391.1, read on the forward strand.
AGTATCCGTGGGCATGATTATATGATATGCACCACACAATCTCAGATTTACCCAACCAACATAAAAGTACTTCAAAGAGTGCCCCAAAGTTTCTACCGGAGAATCAAGAACGTGTGCCAACCCCTATGCATAGGTTCCCAATGTCACAAAACCCGCAAGTTGATCACCAAAACATACATCAAGTGGCACATGATATCCCATTGTCACCACAGATAATGACGGCAAGACATACATCAAGTGTTCATAAAAGACTCAATCCGATAAGATAACTTCAAAGGGGGAAACTCAATTCATCACAAGAGAGTAGAGGGGGAGAAACATCATAAGATCCAACTACAATAGCAAAGCTCGGGATACATCAAGATCGTGCCATAGAGGGAACACGAGAGAGAACACGAGAGAGAGAGAGAGAGATCAAACACATAGCTACTGGTACATACCCTCAGCCCCGAGGGTGAACTACTCCCTCCTCGTCATGGATAGTGCCGGGATGATGAAGATGGCCATCGGAGATGGATCCCCCCTCCGGCAGGGTACCGGAAAGGGGTCCCGATTGGTTTTTGTGGCTTTGGAGGCTTGTGGCGGTGGAACTCCCGATCTATCTTCTGTTCTGGAGGTTTTAGGGTACGTAGGTATATATGGGTGAAGGGAGAACGTCGGTGGAGCTACGGGGGCCCCACGAGGCAGGGGGGTGCGCCCAGGGGGTGGGCGCGCCCCCCACCCTCCTCAGCAGCCCGTATCTCCCCTGACATGCACTCCAAGTCCATCGGGTGGCTTTCCTTCCAAAAATAACTTCTCCAGTTGATTTCGTTCCGTTTTGACTCCGTCTGATATTCCTTTTCCTCGAAATATTGAAATAGGCATAAAACAGCAAATCTGGGCTGGGCCTCCGGTTAATAGGTTAGTCCCAAAAATAATATAAAAGTGGATAATAAAGCCCAATATTGCCTAAAACAGTAGATAAAGTAGCATGGAGCAATCAAAAATTATAGATACGTTGGAGACGTATTAGTGGGCCAAATTCGGCCCGTCGTTACGGCCGGCCCGTTTGCGGACCGTTAATACGTTGGGCCGTTTTCATGTCAAAAAAACCCGTTGGGCTGTTTTCATAGAGTTATCAAATACGGCCTATTAACGGCTCGTTATGGTCCATGAATAGTATGACCCATGGCAAAATGATGATACGCCCCGTAGAAGGCCCATGGATCCTACGGCCCGTATGAGGCCCATGGATAGTACGGCCCGTAGAAGGCCCATGGATCGTACGGCCCATAGAAGGCCCATGGACCCTACGGCCCGTAGAAGGCCCATTGATCCCTAAGGCCCGTATAGAAGGCCGATGGATCCTACGGCCCGTATAGAAGGCCAATGGTCCTACGGCCGAACGAAGGCCCATGGATCATACGGCCTGCTGGAGGCCCATGGTTACAACAGTCCGTGTGTTGCCATGATTATTTTGGCCTAGTTACCAAAAATAGGCTATTGTGGCCACTAGAAAAACACAGAAAAAGAACTGCAGTGACTACAAGCAAACAACTAAACAAGACAATAAGGAAATAAATAAGCAAGCAATTAAGGCTAGCCTATTACCACTATTACACATATTACATCCACTAGGCATCAAAGTTCGCCACCAGTGCAAATATAGGGAACAAAGCAGCATATTACATACACTGGCCGTCAAAATTGGCCACCAGTGCAAATAAACGCGGCAGCAAAACAAGAGCATAACTAAAACAACTTCAGAAGAGCTCAAGAAACGTTATCCTGGGTATCCACCATGCTGGAAATAAGCTTAGCAAGCTGATTAGCTTTGTCCTGTTTGGCGCTAAAATATGCATCTGAATGCTCCAGGGACTTCCGCTTCTTGTCGTAGCACAGCTGACCGATGTCTTTCAGCTTGTAGTTGAGACTCGAGAAACCGAACTAATTCAGACAGTGAGTTTGAATAGCTTGTGCATGCGGTAGTGGCCAGTAACTCGAACACTAAACCAAGATAGGACTTTGGGGTTGTCTTGCTGTCTTCAAGATAGTCTTCCTTAGATGTTTTATCAGCTTTGTTGGAGACCAACAATGATGTGTAGCTATCCTGAACCTTATCTGCATTACTTCCTTTAGCATTGCTTAATAAGGCACTCTTCCCCAATATTCTGTCAACATTCTAAAAGAAGAAACAAGCAGACACATAACAAGTTTAGCATGTACTAGTATATGAAACTCATTTCGGTGAACCAGTTCATTAGTAAGGTGGACAGGATTAAACTACCAAGTCTTCTATTGCCAAGTACTAGTACATAATAAAAGCATCAAACAAACATATATCTATGTCCTATGGTCACTGCATTGTCTTGCCAAATCAAAATAGAGACACTGTTCAAATCATATCAGTTCAAGACAAAGCGGCAGTGAAAGAATACAAAGCGTGGGAAACTACACGGCACAACAAGATTTCAGATGGATACCACGGGTATACATGTACAACAACACTATTGGCTCTGTTGTGATACTAGTAATGTGCATGATATGAAAGTCAACTGTATACACAATTGAAATTGAAATCAACAGAGCTATTGATAAGAGCAAACCTGTTAAAGAAACATGCGTGAACATACCTGCTGTGCCATTGGAGTTTCGATTGGATCCTTCAATTTAAAAATAAGTTTGTATGAGTAAATACAGTGATACAAGAGCAAAGCAATCATAGTTAAAGAAGGCGCGCCTAAGCGAGCGCTTAAGCGCGCCTAGGCTCTAGGTGTTGGCAAAACGCACTTCGCATAACTATGCATAATCTCTGCATAACTGCGCATAAGCATGCGCTTTGGTCATTAAAGCGCAAGGCGGTGGCAAAACACACAATTAACGCCTAGCGCTTTTTTGAACTATGATAGCAATGGAATCTTAAATTAGAACAGTTGTTCTTCAGGTTTAGGCACTTGTTCTACATGAACAAAGTACAGTAAGACGCAAGAATAAAATACTTAAAAATAGAAAATGAGCTCATAGACCTTACCACATTCTTTGTTCTGGACCAGTACAGAACAAGGTGTTCCCAGTCATCGTCCAGTAAATGTGTCTCAGGAGAACGTAAGGGAATTTGATGAGTTTCTTTGCCGGTGAAGTACGTTTTCTTCAGGTAATTCCGATACTGCCACCAAGCATTCTTGAAGATGGTAGAGGTATTAGCACAGGTTACCTCATCCTGAGTTTCCAAATCGGTCCTTCTCTATAGAGAAAAATGGGAAAATTTGTTGCATTATAACCATCATGGAGGTAGGATGTATGGGACGAAGCAAAGTAATTGCCATGAATAACATTACTTACACATAACTCCTGGACAAACACCTACAACTGGCATTTTCCTTCATCTTCAGTATAATATTTCCAAGATGGGGAGATACACACATACGATTTAACAACATCAAATGCGATAGATGCTAAACTACGACTGGCTGGTTGTGCTTCCTCCACAGGAATAGGCGTACTAACTGGTGGAGTTGGGGTTCGCCGTGATAGTACTGGCCCTTTGGGCACTGGAGCTGCCTTACTAACTGCTCTTGTTTGGGAGCTCTGTGGTGGAGATGGTGCTGTGTCAACAGGAACTGGGTTACTATCAGCTGGGGTTGGGGTTAGATTGGGTGAAGCTGGTTCTCTGTCCATCGCAGTAGGGGTACAATCTGCGAGAGTTTGGGTTATGTGTGGTAGGGCTGGTTCTTGTGCATGTACAACCGGGGTGCTATCTCCACCAAGAGGTAGCACTGTTTTATTTGAAGACCGTGTTTTTATTCCGCTAGATACTGGCATCACCCGCTCCAATTCAAATGGCTGATAAACAGGAAACATAGTTCAATGTACAGACATTGTATGAGAGACAGATGCAATAGATAGTGTGGAAAAAAGAGGGCATGAAATAGTTGACATGCATATTGTTTAACTAAAACGGATAGCATGACATAATTTCACATATATGATGTCTATCTAAACTGGATAGCATAGCATAACATAATTCAAAGATATGATGAATAACTTAATAGGATCGCATGACATAATTCACCTACATGTTATCTGAGTAATCATGATCGCATCATTTAATTCACATATGTGATTTATATGCTAAATAGAGGGCATTCAATATGATGTCTGAACTAAGAACATGGTGTTGAATATTGTGTATATGATGTCTGAACTATGCAATGCAAGACACCGTATGCATGATATGAGCAGTATAACCGTGCCAAGTTAGAGCATACACCTCAGTGGGGGAATAGGACTGGTCATCTGTCTCTGAATCCATCTCTGAGGAGCTATCGGGACCCAACAAGAGATCTGCTTCGACAGGTAGCACTGTCTGCTCTGAAGGCCTTGTTTTCACTCCAGATTTTTCCATCTCCCACCCAACTGGCTAATTCATAGGAAGAGTAGTTTAATGTACAAACATTGTCGACAAATGGAAATGTAATGAAGAAAAGGATGGGCAATATATCATTCAAATATATGATGCCTGGTTAAACAGGATGGCATTGCACGTTTCACATATATTATGGCTAGCTAAAAGACATGAGACTGCATAATTCCCATATATGATATAGAAACTAAACAGGTGGCATTACAGAACATGTCTAAACTAAGCGGATGACATATATGATGTCAAAAAGTAGGCATTGCAAGGCAACATATGCATGATATGACTAACATCATCATGCCAAGGTAGAGCAAACACCTTGGGGGTAAATAGGAGTGGTCAGCGGCGTCTGAATACGCCTGAGAATAGATATCTTCCTCTGGATTACAATCTGGAGAGGGGTGGGGAGGGTTTGCCATTGAACCCACCATGGAGCGATGTCTGCATGACATTGTATTGCCGCGCAAAACTCTTCTCTTTTTCTCTACATGTTCAGCATGACTGTGTACAATATCTGACATGCATACGAAAAAAATATGGTGAGATTATGTAAGGAGAGCATGCATAAATTTAGAGTGATGGTAACAACCAATGGATCGACGTTTTTCCGTTGAACCAAAATAGACCTAATGGATCGACGTGATGTATAGTAATAAGTGATGCAACAAGTGTACAATATCTTTGTCGTAGCCGTGTTGACCTCAGCATCATTGGGTTGGTTGCTGAAGCAGTTGAGGCAGAGGTGGCTATCAGAGGTGTGGAGGAAGATCTGAGGAATCTGTAGACGGCGTCCAAGGCACTGCTCTATTGTGATGGATCATTCTGTCGTTGGAGCAGCTCCGGTGAGCCGTAAGACGTCAAGGCTGAAGCAGCACAAGACAGACATCGTCAATCTCAAGTGGGATTCTAATAGCATCTCCAATAGATGATGTAAAATGGATGTAAAATTAACATCACCAAAAACCACCTGACTACAACAGATGAGGTAAAAACTGTTGACTCCGAACTTAACTGTCGAAACTGAAATTTACTGTGGAATCTGAATGCTACTGTCGAAACTGAACGCATTGGTAGCAGAGAGGCACTTGACATGTAGTTTAGGGAGGGCTTGCAGTTCATTTTCAACCTGCACCCCCCTGAGCCGCCAGCCACCACCGGCCGAACCACCGGCCCCAGCGCCGCCTCGCCGCCCCGAAACAACTCGCCACCGCCGCCCCGGCCAGCCCTTTAGGCCCCCCGCCCCCACCCTGAACCCTAAGATAGATGGTGGGGTACCTCTCCGGCGAGCCCCCGTCCCTGCTGCGGGTGGTTCTACCTTAACTCCGGCGAGCCCCCCCAACCCCTGAAAATCGACTGACCCAAAAGTCGATTCAGTCGACTGAAGTGTGGCTTAATCAGAGCAGAGCAGCAGCACGAGCGAGGGGGAGAGCAGCAGCAGTAGCTGGGCGAGCGAGCGAGAGTCGGAGCAGCAGCAGCAGCGCGAGCGAGCGAGCGAGAGCCGGACCAGCAGCAGCAGTTCCGGCTGGTATGGACGCTGCCGCCGAAGGGGCCTCACGCTGGGGGAGAGCCGCCATGGAGATTTCGCCCTTGGAGCCGGCTTCAAGGTAGCCGCTCCATGGGGATGCGGGATGGAGCACCGTCGGCGCCGGGAGGTCGAGTTAAGGAGAAGGTGCGATGCGATGAGTGTACAACCTCTTTGGTGGTGCCGAGTAGGCCTCGGCTTTGTCCGAGGAGTCGGTGAGATGCTGCGGTTCTGGTGGAGCAGGTTAAGGCGGCGCTGTGGGGATGGAGCAGCCGTGATAGACGAGGCAATCGTCGGAGCAGCTCCTTGGAGGTGGAGGACGGGGCGGCTGAACAGGCGGGACGACGAGATGGACGACGGATCCTCATTCAGAAGGTGGACGAGGGACGTCGAGCTGTTGCAGTGAACGACGTCGTCGGGGAAGAGGCTCCGGCTAGGCAGTGGTGACGTGGCGGACGGAGGAGGGTGGGGTTTCACGGCTGGAGTGGAGAAGTTATGGCGGCCTGGGATTTTGAATGGCGAAAAGGGGGTGAAGCATGACTTAGGGACGCACTTGTCCAAAATGTAGGGTGTGTTACAAAAGTAGCCCCCACCGATTTGAACTAGTGGCCCTTTCGGCTCAGGGTTAGAAGGGGGATTTCGCGTATCGGGATTTGGCAGCTGGAGGGAGTTTTCGCGCGCATTGTAATTTCGGGATAGCAAGGCGCGGGTTGTGTAGGCGCCAGTTTTGGGAGCACGATATCTGAATTTTCGGGATATAACAAGACACGGGTTGAATTTTAGGGACAAGCCTAACATGTAGTAATATTGTACTTGTACGTACCAAATCAATTCGCACTTCCCTCAACCAAAAAGAAAACAAAAAAATAAAACTATTCACACCACACAAAGAGAGAGTCTTGCCCCGTTTTACTATACAAATGCTATTCAAAGCTACTCCCTCCTTCCATCTATATAGGGCCTAATGCGTTTTTTGATGCTAACTTTGACCAAATATTAGAGCAATGATATATGACATGCAACTTACACAAAGCACACCATTAACTTCGTCTGTGAAAGGTTCTTTCAATGATATAATTTTCACATTGTGCATGTCATGTACTATTAATCTTGTCAATAATCAAAGTCGGTCTTAAAAATCTCATTACACCCTATATAGATGGAAGGAGGGAGTATGAATCCATGTTATGTCCGATTAAATTTTTTCGCTTGCTGTATAATGCATGTAACCTACTCATACCAACATTTTAGTGCATTCCCAATGTCTATACTACCGCTGCAATTCGAACTAAATTTGAATTCGTTTCTCTATTTCAATAAGAATCTACAATCATGATTGTTGCCAACTTCAACCATCATAGTTTCCTTGCTATCCGCCAGATATAAATCGGACGGCCTATAATGCAGGATGGCAGGCACACCATCATCAACAACTTCGTTTTTTATAAGAGTAGAGATAAAATATATTAAATGTAGTATAACATGTTCATAAACACACCATGTGTATGACTTTTATATATATTCACACATGCGTCGGTTTAAAACACTATGATAAATTCTTCAAATATCCGAATTCGCTTTTTATAATGAAGTATATATGATCTCTATTTGTCTTTTACACCCACACAACCCTCTTATCTTTGTAGCTAGCACTAACTTTCTCTTGTGCATGCATACGCCCACATCCCTCTCACCCTTCTTCAGCATTCTCTAGCTCCATCGCGCAAATTCGTTGTTTCACTTTAGGTTGTTCACCCACGGTGTGTGTAGGCCCCCCAGCTCTTTCTTTACGGCACACATCGATCGATATGCCTCTCTAGCCAGGTGTTCCTAGCACAAACACAAGCTTCCCCTCTTCTCTTGTCACCGTCCATGCCTCACTCCCACCACTCTTTTCATCGTTCTCGTACTCACACACTCCTCCCCGCTCGATATAGTATGCCTCTCGTACCACCTCCTACATGCATCCCTCTATCTCTATCCTTCTCCTCGTGCCTCGTTTGCTTCTAAAACACACATGCATGTATACCGATCGATCTCCCAACATATACCTGGATCGACTTTAACTACCTCCCCCCCATCGATCGACGTACCTCACAAGTTTTGTCTCTCCTTTCTCTAACAAAGGGCGATTGATCTTCCTATGTAGTTATGTCTACTTACCACAGCCACATCGTTCCCCCTCATCATTTGTGCATGCCTCCTGACCAGTCTCTCACACACACATGCACAGACAACAAGCAGCCATCTCCTCTCTTATTGATATTGCGGGCGTGCCCTCCGTTTGTCTAGCAAGCCTATCCCACCATTTGTTAGAAGCAACTCCACTACCACCCCCTCCAACACTCTAGCTCTGTCTCTCTCCCAACCTTATTCGTCTCCTGCACATATGCATGGATGCCGATCGATCTCCCTTAATACATGAGGCAGGTCGATCTCCTTAATACATGAGGTAGGCCTCTCTCCTCCTCCACACATATACCAACCATTGTACCTCTATAGTTAACTGGGACTCCCTCTTCCCCCACCACACACCGATAGTCGAGCGCTGCAGGTACGTATCCATGCCACAGAGACAAACTGCACATGTCCCCTCTCATGTTCCAGTAGGCCAGCCACTCTATATCTTTAACGTGGGCACACACAAATTCGATGGCACTCTTTATCGATCACGCGCGCACACACACACACATCATCCCTCTTTTCAATTCTATGGACACCTCAAGCCGGTGATACCTCCACTCTCTTCTCGTGGATCGCCCCCTCTTTATATATGTTATATCCAGGACTCTATTTCACACACATTGCATATGTTACATTTTTTGATTGAACCCCCCCCCCAAAAAAAACTCTTAAGAACACACACACTATATCTCTCTAGGTTTGTATCTCTCTCACACAACCCCACGTAGGTGGTGTACGTATACAAGAAGAGAATAGGTGCACCGTAAACGTACTCACGCTTCGTGCCCAGCCACACCTGCGCGGGTACATGGTGGAGTTCATTTCTTTACGAAATGGAAGCCCACGTGCTAATTTGAACGCTTGTAGCGGTTGTTTACCTAGGGAGGTCGTGTACCACGCCTGCACGAAACAATGATGGTACTCTGCATGTTGGGTACTACAGTGTATGCCTCTGACAATCTGACACCGAATGGACTGATGCATGTCCACCGAGGGTAGGTTGCATTAGTCAAAAGGCGTAAGCGAGCTTCACCTTGTCCTGCAAGCTTCTCCTCGTTCTGCAAGTTGACGGGACACACCAAAAAGTAGTGCTAGTCCATACTCCCTCCTTTCTGGTTAATATGGCTTAATCTTTTTTGCGGGTAAATGAGAGAGCTTTATTCATATATAAGCATTCTTAGGACGATCAACCAAGACACTGGTCACTAGGAAGCGAGGTACCTCGCAAAAAAAGAAGTAGGAAGCGAGGTGTTTCATCAAGCCAGCTCTCGGCCACATTCAAAGTGCAGCAAGCACGGTTCGCACGAAGATGCGCCGCAAGGTTTGCTGACCTGTTTACATGCTGAATAACAAAAAAAGAGGAAATATTACCGAGCGCTACTATTTGTAACAGGATATGAGCTAGAATTAAGCGAGAATTGTGGTGAGTGTTCCATGCAATCAACTTCCATTATCACATGCGAGAACCCTCGAAGAGAACCAAATGTGTTGAAGATTGCTTTATCACATTTTATAAAATTATAATAAGAGTGCAAACGCTCCTCCATCTGGTTCCTAGTACTAGTATAGTACTTACGTACCTTTATAGACTATATTAGTAGTACTAGTACTAGTAAACTTTGCGCTTGGCTGTTCGCCTATTCGGGAAGTCGAACAATAGTAGCACCAGTAGTATAGTGTATGCTTCTGGCAATCTGACACCGAATTAACTGTTGCACGTCCACCGCCTGAGCGAGGGAGAGCTTGCATTAGTCAAAAGTTTCTCCTTGTCCTGCGAGCCACCACGCGCAAGTAATGCTAGTCCATATTGCCTCCTCTCCGGTTAATATGGATTAATTTCAAACGAGATAAATACACTGTCTGTCACTGTATATTTGTAAAAATACGGTCAGTGGACTTCATAATATGCTCATTGCGCTCAATATATATATTTTCCGGTGTTTATACGGTCACTAGCTCACCCTGACTGAGTATGTGTGTGCATGCACGTGTAGGTTGAGCACTTAGCGTGACCGTGTGTGTTCCGTCGTGTGCTCGGACATGCATGCATTAGGGTGTCGCGCGTGTTTTTGTGTCCATGTGTACGTGTGACTTTTGCATACACGTAGGGGGAGTACATGTAGGGGCCACTAAGGAGCAGTCAAATCACACAGTAAGTTAGTCGGAAGAAGCAACCATCATTTCACTCTTGAATGACACGTACGCAATATAAAATGGTTGATATGGAGAGAAAAAGAAAACCACTATATATACACTAGCAGGAGCCTAAGCTACGAGCCTGCTTGCTAAGGTTGCTCTCTTCACAAGCATAGAACGACGGGCCTGATCCCGCAGCTGGGGGAATGGAACAATGTTCTGCGTAGACGCGGTCGACATCGGCGAGGGAGAAAACCCACAGTCGGTGTGTCCTAATTGGGGGTCACCGCGGTATGGGCCGATGCCGCGTCCCAACCGCCCTTCTAGCTACAGCCCGACGTCCCAGGTAGTCCATCTTCCTTTTGGAGCTGGCTTGCTCCACTGCCGTAGCTCCATCTCCATGTCGATCTTTCTCTACTTCTACAGGCTTCTACTTGTGATGAGTTTATGTCTCATGAACTAGTGCCAGTACTATTATTCTAATCACACTTCTTCAATATCTTTGCCATCAGGGATGCTCAGGTCGATTCTAGTGGAACTGCACAAAAGCATCGTATGATCCGAGGGTGCCAGCCGTCTTTCCTTCGACAGGTTCTACCTGGCCAGGGAATTAAATCATGTTTAGGGTTTAGGGTTTAAGTTGTAGTCACCCCACCAGTAGTTTTTCTTTCGTACACGATCTCACAACTTTTTTCTTTGACTGCATCAGCATGCGTGTTAGTTTTCCTTTGTATTTGATGGAAAGTTGTAACGGGGCAACCTTGGAATAGGAATGAAAATGGAGTGGAAAGTTTCCGTTTTTCCAGAGAAAAAATGGAAATGGAGAGAAACCAACGTTTCGTTTCGTTGGATCGCGCCATCGAGCAAAACCAACATTTAAATCACGTCTGTCATGTTCGTGTCTCACCCTCCTCCACGGCACGACCCCACACGGTCGCTCGGCATGCCACTCACCGCAAACCGAGTATAGATAACTTTCCCGCCTGCTTGACGATGGATCGCGCCAAGGAGTACTACTAGCACTACTGGAAGAGATTGACGAGTTGGGGGAGGAAAGCTAGCTGTAGCAGACAGACTCCCAAGAACGTTTTACATGCATGTTGTAGCCGGTTATTGCGATCTTTGAACGCAGAGCAGCTGCGTGCACCCGGAAGCGGCGCGGGCAACGCTCTCTCGGCCGACGCGCCGCTTCAATGCCGCCGCTAGTGAGAGGTCGCGTCCGCTCTGGCCGGGCATGAATGCGGCACTGACCGTTTCGGGTGGGAAGCACGCGCGGGTGATGAAGAGGGTTCGGGTTGGTCAGCACCGGCCGTGACAGCGGTCCGGACGTGCGCAAACAAGAGATGTTGTATGTTAATATTGCTGCGTATATAATTAACAACGTAAATAATGTGCCAGTTGGACAAATATGATTCGAGATGGAGATGGAAATGGAATTTTACGTAAACACGGATATGCATGTCTATGTCTATGTGTGTGTGCACGACGACTCTCACGACCTGGAAGCGGGGGCGTGTTTTTGATCGAGTTTTCTTTCTTGCTACGTTAGAAAATCAGTTTGTCTAATTCACATCTAGATGTTATTTAAGGATATCACACCTAAGCTCCCACAAGTATATAATGTAGCAGCAAGAAACAAAAAAACTAGGACAAAAAAATAGACCACAAATAGAGTGACATCAACTTAGATGTGTCCTAGACAGACCCTTAAAAAATTGTTTGCCAGTTTTCGTTTCTTTTTTCCGGGAACGCGCGTATTCTATTTAAAACCACTGTGGAGAGATTTTTTTACTCCATTATAGCCTCTTGTTTGATAGAGTTTCTCACGTCTCGCTCTCTCACCCTCTCCATATAAAAACAAGATGACAGTGTCTACTCTATCTCTCTCCTCACCGGTGGTCACAGATCCGGCCGGATGCCCGAATCCGTCCGCCGCGGGAGGTGAGGAGGTGCAGCGTTGACGTTGTCGCCGTCGGTGACGGAGGGAGCCGATGCGCACCGTCCTCTCGGAGCCGGCGCTGGCACGGACGAAGATGCCAAATGGATGATGCATAACCACGATGACCTATCTATGCTCATGGTTGCGCCTCGTGGTTGCGTCGGCTGGTGAAGCTGATCGATTTTCAATGAAAAACAAGTTGTCTTCCATAAGTGCTCTTTGCTTGTTATGCACAAAGATGATATCCTTCGTCAGTTCACCTTGGTTGCGTTGGAGACGCAGTCGTCTTTCACGTTGGTGCAATTTTATCACACAATTGGCTATGAATCAAATGTTTCCTCGAAGAAGGATCGACGTTGGTACTAAGAGCATAAGTTTTGTATTGATTTCTAAGCCTTCTCACAACTTTGTCTCCAGCTCCCCTGTAATTTTATTTGTCCAGCTATTAACTTTGATTTAAAAAATGGTGTGGACTAAAAACCCGGATGGACGTAGTAGCCCTCCATTTTTATTTACTCCGCATATTAGATTTGACTGAAGTCAAACTTTATAATAGTCTCAAACCTTTCCGATAATTGAAATTAAAATTCTTTATTTATACACACTCTCACACATTTCTGATAATTTGGCGCATTTGTGGTTGTTCACTTAAGGGAGGGTAGTGTACCACACGTGAAGGACAGGAAGTGCGACCAGGACACATGGGCGTGGATCGTTAGTTCATCGCAAGTAGTACTAGTTTTCTTCACTGTACATTAGATAAAGAGTTTCGTTTCGTACTTACACAATTTAAAATGATTGTTATGGAGAGAATAAGAAAACCACTCCACTAGTATATATTACTCGTATACACGAGAGTACTATATGGACGCGGCTTGACTTAGTGCACCTGCCTTTGGGTTTATGACAGGTGGGCCCAAAATGTGGCTGGCTCACCTGTCATACAGCCAAAAGCAGGTGCAGTGAAGGCACCGGAGCTCAGTCCGTACTACAGTAGTATATATATAAGCGGGAGCCTCAGCGCTTGTTCGCTAGGGTTTGCAGTCTCCACACACTCGCCGCACTACATATATGTTACATGCTGGAGGCTCAGCGTTCATTTGCTAGGGTTTGCTATATTCACAGTCTCTCACCCACTCTTCACCAGATCTAAACAAGACTGCATTGGCCTCTTGTCTCTCTCTCTCCCCTCATAGCTGGTGAAGGAGGCGTCCGTATCCCATCGCACCGGGAAGGGGAGGAGGTGCAGCGTTCACTCTATCGCCTTCGGCGAGCGAGGCAATCCACTGCTGGCTGTGCTATTCTCTTTCACCCAGCGCCTGTGCGGGGGGGCCACCGACCCCTTCTTCCTCGCTGCTGTACATAGTATGGGAAGATCCGGCCTCCCGCCGCATGCCTTGCCACATCCCGACGACCCTAAGGTATAAGTTTCTTTGAAACCGTCGTTGCTCTAGCTGCATGTGGATCTTTTTCGATCTGTAGTCGAATCTAGGTCTTGGTTCAAAGAGGAAAGAAGGGTGCGGTGGGCTGGAGCAAGAATCTAGGACGTGGTTCAATGAGGAAAGGAGGGGCCGAAAGTAGTATAGACTGGCTATCCAGCCGCTTTGTAGGTCGAAAAGGGAAAAAGGGGGTAACCCAGTACACACATAGAACCGATCTCTTTGTTGAAAAGGGAAAGAAACTGGGGGGTCGGGTAGTTTGTGCAGGACTAGATTTGCTGCCCTCACTTAGGAAAAAGGTTCAAAGAGAACAAATATGGGACCAACGCATATATGCTGCTTGGCTACATACTCTACATCACCCATTTATACGTGTGGACGCACATGGTGCTGGCATGTCCCATACAGATATTTTGCTGCTGTTAATCTAAGAATGCCGCCGGAAAATTGAAGCAATGCCACTGTTAAAAGTAAATTACATTTTTTAACGATTCTTGTTTCAAGGGAATGTCTCTGTTAATATGAATCAATGCAACCGTTTTAGAAATGCTACGATCCTACTTTGTTTTCCATCCAAGATAAGTTAGATGCTTCTTTCTGTCACCGTTTGTTTCATCCTCCTTTATCGGCAAGTAATTGTTTCCTTTTTGCATATGTTAAAACAGGGGTATCGATTCAACTTGCTGCTATTGCGACATTTTGCTTCGCTACTCGAAACACTTATGTTTTAAGAGTGTTTTGTGCAGTTCAACTTGAATGTCACACTAGTGACTTTGCTTAATTTTTGTGGAACTACACAAAAGGAGATCGAGATTTGTTTCCACTCTTCGTGGCGAGTTGTTTCAAATCTTGGTCTCATCCACATGATGTGCAGTGTGCTTTGAGATGTTGTGCTACTTGTTTTGGTACTATTTTAAATAAATGTTGAATTGAAGCTATTGTATTGCTGTCTTTTCCCATTAAGTAGTGAACAAAAATGGGACCAACCCAGACATGATGCCTGTTGCTTTGTTACAACAAATTCAGCATCACCCCCTTGATAAGCCGGTAATTGATGCCACTCATAGAATTAACTACTGAATTTTGTTTCAAAACTGCAACACTTGTTAGGGATTGGCGGGATTACCATTTTTATGGCCGCATGTTTCATCCTCCTTTATTAGCCAGTAATTGATTCCTTTTTTGCCTCTGTTTAAACATGGATATCTATTCAACTTGTTGCTATTGCGACATTTTTCTTTGCTACGCGAAACACTTTGCTTGATTTCAGTGCAACTGCACAAAACGAGATTGGATTTACTATTCGTGTTGGCAGATTCGTATTTTATCCTGGTGGTCTCATGAAAGGTCAGTACAGGCCTTCATCCACATGATTGTGCAGTGTGCTTTGAGATGTTGTGCTACTTGTATTGGTACAGTTTTAAATAAATGTTGAATTGAAGCTATTGTATTCCTGTCTTTTCACATTAAGTAGTGAACAAAAATGGGACCAACCCAGACATGATGCTTGTTGCTTTGTTACAACAAACTCTGCATCACCCCCTTTATAAGTAGATGGAAGCACATACTGGTGTTGCGCCCACTCTCCCCTGGAACTGTTTATGCTTTTTGTTAATCTAATGCCGCTGGTAAAATTAAGCAATGCCACTCTCAAAATTAATTAACTACTGAATCTTAGTTCAAAACTGCAACACTTGTTAGGAATGGTACTATCCTGCTTTGTAGTTCTTTCTACATGTTTAACCAAGGTATTGTTAAGATAATGTCTCTGTTAAAATGAATTAGTCGCATTGTTTTAGGAATGATACTTTTTTGCTTTTTCGTTCTTTATACAAGTTGAAATAAGGCATTGTTAAGATAATGTCTCAGTTAATATTAATGAATCACACCGATTGAGAATTGCTACTCTCCAGCTTTGTTTCCCATTAAGATAAGGTAGATAAGTAGATGTTTTTCTTCTGGGAGTACAAGTCATCAACCATTATTTCTCAGTAATTGTTTCCCTTATAACGTTTGTTGCTTACAGGGATATCACAATTAAAGCTCGGTTTTATGCCGACTTCACAAAAGGAGCCAATGTGTTAGAGGCAAACTGCTGCATTACTGGGTCCAGTTGGTCGTTCCACTTTGCAGAAAGAAGCAGTCACTATTTGCGTTACATTACAGAAGGAATGACCAAGAAGCTTTACAGAGTATTAGGCCTTCCACTATGTAGGCCAAAAGAGGTGCGAATTTCACATTTTTCTTAGTTTGGCACCGAATCCCTCCATTGCTACAGCCAGTGCCATAAATATTCGACACCGATGACATGACTAGTCTGCAGATACCATTGGCAATTTAACAACACGTGGAGTGCCCTGGGCAAAAAGTGCCCAAACATGTACAAGAAGCGAAAGGACTGCACGATCATAGGCATTACATATTTTGAATGGGAAAAGCTTGTCAAAGTTTAATCATTGATGTTAGCAAGAAGCGACAGGACTCCACGATCATAGGCATTACATATTTTGAATGGGAAAAGCTTGTCAAAGTTTAATCATTGATGTTAGCAAGAAGACGTTAGTTTAATATATTGGAATTGGAAAACCTTGTCAAAATTTGCTCATTGATGTTAGCCAGAAGACATGCATTTGATATTTTTGAGTGGGACGCCCTTGCTGTGAGCAGCGTCGAGTGTTTTTTCCTATTCCTGTGTTCAGTTTAGAAGTAAATAGTTACTCTGCTGAGATGTTCCTATGTTAAGAGTTTGTTTTGAATATTATCTATGTAATGCCAGGCCTTGTGTTTGATTGCAAAGTTGAGCTTGGAATGTTGTGGCATGCGGCATCATGAGTTGTTCACCTTGCCTCCTGAGAATAGTTCTTCGTATTGTTTTGCATGTCGATCTAATGCCAGTGATTTTCTTGTTAAGAAGATCATCCTCTTCTGTTGTTTCCGTGCGTAAGAAGTTCATCGTCTGATGTTTCAGAGCCTGTTTGGTTCCAATATAAGTCAGGTGACTTAAAACCAGTGACTTATAAGTCACGCCTGTTTGGTTGTCACCTGACTTATATGTCACCTGACTTATAAGTCACCTGACACACCTTCCCACACCAATCAACATCATGCAGGTGGTGGGACCCATGCAAAAGGGGATGACTTATAAGTTTTAAGTTGGGGTGGAGCAACTTATGACTTATAAGCTGAGGTGACTTATAAGTCGGGTCTGTTTGGCAAAATAAGTCACTTTTTTCACTTTTCGACTTATAAGTTGGTGACTTATTTGGAACCAAATAGGCCCTCATTCATAGCCTATACGACATGTCGGGTAGGTTAGACGTGAAACCATATGATCTTCCGACCAACTCATGATATTAGGACGTGATTGGATCGTCGTTTTCCAACCAAAACCGCTTGTAAAACTGACGCTTGTAAATCAAAGCAGATGGTCTCGGGCGAAGGCGCTTGGTTGGTCGATTTCGACTAGTAAAATATCGGAAGTACTTCACACACGATAAAAACGCTGAACGACACTCGGACGGTTGCTAATCCAGCCGTTAGCTGCTGGTTCAGCCTTGCCCATGGATGGCATGATACGCACGCCGTGCATGTATCGTCTGGTAATGTTGTCCATATAGTAGTGCTCGTAAAATATACATTGGTCTCTCAAATTACAAGCGTAACCCGCCGGTTTTACTTACAGACCTCGGGCCTTCCGATGACGAGTAAATTACACTTGTATGTTAATACAGGTTTGAAACAAACCAGAGCTCCCAAGCGCGGCTTTACCGTTTCATGTCGTCTCAGTTTCTCAAAGGTGCTCATAGGTGCCCGATGATCCTGGCTTCCTGAATGAGCAGCGGGCACTGTATCAGACCTCCGTAGGGCCCGCGAGACCCTCTCCGTTGTATTTCGAGTTGTTGCGCTCGCCGTGGCGCCGAGCATTGTTAACATGGTCAACGAACATGAGGATTCAGGAGATGACTTTATTTTGACTGGATGACACTAGGGACCCACTAGGGCCATAGTCGTACGTATGCAAGTGCCTCCTTATTATGGACAACTATATTTTTTTGCTTTCTCCTAGTTTCCTGACATCACGGTCCCACGCCATTGTCAACCTATGTAGTTAATATAAACGAGAGAATTGCACAAGGTGCGGCCGACAGCTGGGACCAAGCAGCTCGAGCAGTATTTGTGTTTTCGAGGCGTGAGCACTGCAGAGTTTTTCTTGGCGATGATTTAGTTGTTGTTCAGAGGAGAGCAGGGTATTAACTGGGCGACTGTCGCCCGTTTAGCCCAGGCCAGATATCCAGCCCAGATACTACTTTTTTCAAGATGAAAATGGCTATCCCAGCTATATGTCTCTTTGAGGAATACCCAGGCAAGGTCAACTTGTTATTCTCCGCCCCGCTGGGCTGCCTAGGAGGGATGCACTAGGCTTAACAGGAAAATGGGCTTTAAAAATAATAAATGGGATGTAATTATAAAAACTGGGCAGTAACTATAAAAAAATGCACCAAACACGAAATTACTTTATAAAATATTATTTATGGATTTTGAAAATCTTAAATTTGAATTGTTGCGCGCGCAATGTTTCGTTGGATTTTTACGTAATACAAATTTATATTTAATCTGACTAGAAATTTCGAGATAAAAATATTTCGGATCCCATCAAAATGTGGGAAATTTTATTGAATTCTGTCTTCAACGGTTGGTTGAAAATATTAATCGTTGTCCTAGCTAGAAAATGGGCTGTACTTTTAACAAACTGTAAATAGGATGTTGTAAATTCCATTAGAATTCAAAAATGGGTTGTACATTCTTACAAAACGCAAATGGGCTATAAGTTCTCTACCACACACTTGTGGGCCTACTAATGACGCGTCCCCTAAAAAAATAAGTTGACGCGTATGCAAGGCTTTGTCAACTTATTATAGTGAACACACGGTTCTAGCAGCAGTGGCCATTGGATGTCTATCCAACGGATGTCGTGCTTCTTCTTCAATCTTGGATATTCTTAGCTTCGGCCGCCCAAAAAATGATTCCTCCCCCTGAGATCTGGGGCGCACCGTTTTGGAGGCTGACCTGTGGGCCTACTAAGTTGGAGCGTACCAAGGGGTTTGTCAACTTAGTCAATATAAACGATTCTAGCTTCAGTGACCGTACGATGTCCATCCAATGGCCATAGTGCTTCTTCAACCTCTGGTCTTCTTGGTCCAGACGCCCAAAGCAGCGCCGGTCGTGCCGCCTGCTCCTGCCTCCCGTGGCCGGCTGTGCTGTCGTGGAGGCCTCACCGCCCCCATACTACTCCCACCGCTGGCCAGGCCATCCCTCCACTCACCCACACCCCCTGTTATTCTGCGGCGACGGCAGCCTCACACCGCAGCCGAACCAGTGAACCCTCATACTCCTCTCCGCGCGGGCTTCCAATGTGCCGTCTTCCCCAGCTCTGCGTCATCCCCTTCCTGGGCATCGCCGTCTTACACCGCCCTAGTGCTCTCGGCGCGGCATGGTCAACGTGGTCAACGACCGACTTCCATCGGAAAAGTACTGTACGTGGAGAGGCTGACAGCTGGGTCCACGGCGGCCGCAAGGAAGTGCCTCCTTATTACGCGCAAAATAATTATTTCTCCACCTGACAGGAGGGACCCACCGGACGGGCCACCTTATTTCGCGAAAAAAACGTTTCCCCCTGACTGCTGGGACCCACCGGACGGGCCACCGTATTTCGCGAAAAAACGTTCCCCCCGCTGTCAGCTCGGACCCACCTGAAGTGCCTCTTTATTACGAACAAAAAAAATGAATACTCCCCCTGCTAGCTGGGACTCACCTTGGTGGGAAGCTGACTTGTGGGCCTACTAAGTTGACGAGGACGGAGGGCTTTGTCAACTTAGTTAATATGAACGATTCTAGCTCCAGTGACCGTACGATGTCCATCCAACGGCCGTAGTGCTTCTTTAACCTCTGGTCTGCTTGCTCCAGCCGCCCAAAGCAACGCCGGTCGTGCCGCCTGCTCCTACCTCCCGTGGCCGGCTGTGCTGCCGCGGAGGCCTCACCGCCCCTACTATTCCCGCCTTAGGCCAGGCCCAGCGGCGACGGCAGCCTCACACCGCAGCCGAATGAGTGAATACTCATACTCCTCTCCGCGTGGGCATCCACTGCCGCGTCTTCACCGGCTCTGCGTCATCCCCTTCCTAGGCCTCGCCATCGTCCACCGCCCTGGTGCTCTCGGCGTGGCATGGTCAACGTGATCAAGGAACAACTTCCATCGGACGTGGACTGTACGTCGAGAGGCTGACAGCTGGGTCCATGGCCGCAGCAAGGAAGTACCTCCTTATTACGCGGAAAATAATGATTCCTCCACCTGACAGCAGTGACCCATCGGACGGGCCACCATATTTCGCGAAAAAAATGTTTCCCTCCTAAATGCTGGGACCCACCAGCTATATCTTCGCACGCAAGGAAGTGCGTCCGGGCAATAAAACAAAACGATTCACCCCCTGACTGCTGGGACCCACCAGCTACATCTTCACAGGCAAGGAAGTGCCTGACAGTCGGGACCCACCTGGTCGAAGCGTACGTAGCGTTGTCATTCTGGTCGCAAACGTGTACGTACATACTGGTCGATGTAGAGGTGCGCACGTAGCATGTACACGTACGTACATCGGCGAGGGTGCAAGAAAGAAAATATGGCCATGTACGTACATACGGGCAGGGTCTCGAACGCCTACTCGCGCATACGTACATAGCTGGGTCGGAATGGAGAAACAGAGTCATCGTCGTGTTCATGGGGAGCCAACCGGCTGGGTCGGAACGGAATGCGTGGTCGTGTTCATCGGGAGGGCTTGGACGGAACAGGCGATGGAAACAAGGCCTGGCATACCGCACAATGGAGGAAACGGACCTCCTACGCTCGGAACGGGGTCCTATTGATCGGGAGGGGTGTGGCGTACCGCAAAACGGAGGAAACGGACCTCCTACGGTCGAAACGGGGGTCCTATTGATCGTGAGGGGTGTGGCGTACCGCAAAATGGAGGAAACGGACATCCTACGATTGAAACGGGGGTCATGTTGATCGGGAGGGGTGTGCCATACCGCAAAACAGACGAAACGGACCTCCTATGGTCGAAACGGGGGTCCTGTTCATCGAGAGGGGTGTGGCGTACCGCAAAACAGAACTCCACGGGATACTGTTCATCTCCACCGTCGACCTCCTCCAGCCTCCACGGGCTACCGTCGACCTCCTCCAGCCTCCACGTGCTCCTGTTCATCCAGCCTCCACAGCGCGCTACTCCACCGGCTACTGTTCAACCACCCCTTCATGGGCACCCCTCCACCGTCTACTGTTCATCCAGCCCTCCACACCACGGGGTCCTATTCAACCACCCCTCAA
>NC_041391.1:150752885-150754176 GCF_002162155.2 Triticum dicoccoides
TCCAATCGACCGGCTTCAGTTAGCAGCAGTAACGAAGGAATCACTCCATCAGGTTCAGTTAACAGCCATCGATCGATCGCTCGGGTTCAGTAACGCGTAGCCTGCAGTGCAATCGCTCGGGTTCAGTTAGAGCCCAACGCCTCGCACGTGTATGAGAGAAACGTGCATCGCTCGGCCCCCGACCTCCCAGCGTAACCGGCAACTCCCTGAAATTTTCCTCCCCCTCGCTTCTACCACGGTTTTTTCCGTCATGGACGGCCCAAAGAATGTCATGCAGCTGCGTCTCCGGCCCGCCCAGGACGAAAAGCCCATTTTTTGTCATGATTTTTTGTCATAGAAGTAGGAGCCCACCACATCTATGATGATATCGGGTTTTGTCACAATTATCGTCATAGAAGTGTCATATGTATGACAGAAAAAAAAATTGTTCGGCCCAAAATGTCACGGATGTGTCTTTTTTTCGTAGTGATGCGTATATCAAACAAGTTCATTAATTTGACTTTCAACATGTTCACGGAGTACTATAACACTGTACAACATGCTACTCGAGTGAGGTGTTCAATTTTGGATTTAGTTCACTATTTTGACCTACTGAACGAGCTAGTTCATTGAATCGAGATATTTCATTTTGGGTTTGATTCGCGTTTTTGAGTGGGTCAACTCTTTGTCATATAGTAAATCGCTAGCAAGGAGCATGTAAAAACACATTACTCCCGAGCATCATCTCCATCTAAAAAGAAGTGGCAAGCTAATATTTCAAAATTTGATTTGAATCGACTTGGTAAGGTAGACGTGGATGCTCGTTCTCCCAAAATTTGAACGAACTGTTAAACATCCTCTCTGATCTGTGGAATTCGCCCAAGCAAATAAATGGGAGACGCGAAATTACCGTCCTATGTGGGACACGCATCAATTGGCCCGTTGTACATCGAGGGTAGGTTCGTAACTTCATCCAAGCGCGCCTTCTCCTCGGCCAAAATGACATGTGCCGAATAATTTATAAACCATGGTCGGCAAAACACGCTCTCCTCGCCCGAAATAGCTCGCGCCCACTATTTCAAAACACGCTCTCCTCGCCCGAAATCGCTCGCGCCACTATAGTTCTAAACACACCGTCCTCGCCCGATATCGCTCCCGCCCACTATTTGGGGAGAAGCAAAGTTACTGTACTATCCCCGACCCTCAGTACATAGACCCAGGCCGAGAAGCCTATAGGCAAGGATAGAACTGTAACTCCCACTCACATTTCAGAGAAATGCGTTCGTAAGACATGGTTCCACTCCCCTCCCAA
>NC_041391.1:150754458-150763468 GCF_002162155.2 Triticum dicoccoides
TCACCTTCTCCCCGGGAAGCTCCCTTCTCCCGAGCCGTGAAACCTCAGCCCCACCTCTATGACGCCCCCACCGCACCAATTTCACAGCCGCCCTCCTCCCTAATGCCAGAGACGCTGTTCAATTGCCGTCGTGCACTTTGTCGTGTGCCTCTTACTCCGTGCTGCTGGTGCTGCCTCAACGATGGCCACGTGAACCGTACGAGAGCCGATTCACCCCTGCCGTTGTTCACGGCGCCAGAGTGGCTCCAACTTCGGATCCGTCTAGAGTCCAGGCGCTGCTTCCGCGTAGCCGTCGACCGTGGCGACATCGCTCTTTCCCTGCCGCCGGTCGCCACCGCAACCGCGCCGCCCTCACTGACTCAGCAGCTGGACCTGCCTACTTCACCATGCCACCAGATAGGTCGCACCCTCATCTGAAATCACGTTATTTAGGCGTCAGTTGTCTGAATTTTTATTTCGGGCCAATCGATTCCCAATGTGAAGCAGCACCCCTCGAGGCGGCGGAGCTCCTAGGCCGCCGGTTGGCTGGTGTCTAACGTAAGGGTGCGGGGCCACAAGTTCGCCGCGGAAGCAGCGCTTAGATGGCTATCTTTTAGAGTTGCGTGGGTTGAAGGTACTGCCGCCGCCGGATCTGGATGAGGGGAGTCTTTGTGGATTGGCCCGGGGGCGGCGCAACCACGGCAGTGCGGTGGGGCGGGGAGTGGGGTTTTGGCCGGGGCCACGGACGGCGGAGGCAGGCTGCTCTGCCGTTGGTCGCTGGCTCTTCGGGGAAGATTCCGAACAGTGTCAGCCGGCAGGCACAAGACGGCCACCAAGCCATCCGGCGTTGATCGGACAGTACCAAAATAAAATAAAATCGTGTGACCCCAATTTAGTCTTCAGTCAACAGACGTGTGACCACTCTCGTACCTTACTGTTTATCTCTTAGTGTATTTCTTCGGATCAAAGAGATATGTCGTTCTTAACATTATGTGTTATCTGCATCTTCAGACACACCGTCTTCCGACTCACTGCAGCTGCTCCAACAAGGGAAGCATACACCAGAAGGGAGCTACAGTCCCCACTCAACAGTTCCCTGCATCGAATGCGCGTGCCCGACATGGACAGCCACAACAACTACAGGGCCATTGACAAGTCAGCACATGATGCTCACTCCTATGGATGGCAGCCAGATAGGTTGTACCCTCATCTTACTTGTGTGCAACATTTATGGCTTTGTTATTCATTTAAGCATGGAAAATAGATCATCACATTTCACTGTATGTTCATGCTGATCTCTTACGGTTCTTGTTCAGGAGTTCACGTTGTTCCATAGTTCAGCTAAGATACTTGTTCTTTAGGTAACGCTGTTCCATAGTTATCATCCATCATCCAATGCTATCCCACAGGCTGGTGATTATAGTATTATACCACTTCTAGTATTACCTATGTTGTTTTTTAATACTTTTGTGTGCCATCTAGTTAATCTTGAGTACAAACGATACATATTCTGTAGCTTTCATCTGTGTTCTCCCTTTAGTTTATGAGACCTGTTGCTGCTAGTTAACCCCAGTCCTACTATTTATGTCGTCTCCTACAGGCACTCATTTACATAAATCTAACTACTAGTTGTCTTCCATGCATGTCAGATATAATTGCACACACTGATATATCCACAAGAACCTCATGGAGCAATGTAAAGGCCAATAAACTTGATGTCAATGATACCCAATATGATGGAACATGTAAAGGCAGTTCTTCAGAAGACTTGCAGAAAGATGATGAATCCTCTTCACCCCACAAGGTCCTTGCTATAACTTGGCCTGTGATATGGGTACAACATGCATATAATGTCCTGGAGTGTATCTACTCTGTTTGCAATGCCATGTGCTTCGCATGCTGATCATGCATGTAAATATGTCATGCCTTCCTGTTTTTCAGTACCTATTCCATTCATGATAACATGTTTTCAAATTCAAATACTATCATTCTACTCTATCGCAATGCCATCTGCTTAATTTGGACATCATGCTTCTGAATATCTTATGCATTGTTATTCATCAGTATGTACTTCATCTGTCTGCCATACCATGTTTTTTTACATTGAAGTGATGTTCTAGTGCTCTGTTGCAATGCCATCTTAATTTCCCAACCATACACGTGTATGTTGCCTTAGTTATTTCTGTACGTATTCCGCTAGCATATAGTTTTACATTCAAGTAGTGTTTTTTGCTGTGTTGTCATGTCGTATCCCTAGCTCTTACACCATACTCCCTCCGTCCGGATTACATGTTGCTGAAATGGATAAAAAAGGAGTATCTAGAACTGAAAAACGCCTAGACCCATCCATTTTTTTCCGGATGAAGGGAATACATGTCAATATGTCATGCCTTTCTATTCTTCAGTACCTATTCCATCTCTCTACTGTCGCATGTTTTATAATTAAAGCACAATTCTTCTATACAAGGTATGCAAGGGGAAGACGACTATGTTAGAATCTAAAGGGTTACAAACAAGGCCTTTGCAAAAGATCCAAATGCCAGGAGATAATAAACCAACTCTAGTTTTTATAGATACTGCTCCAGCACAGAGAAACCCAACTCCTACTGATCATAAGCAGATTCCAATGGCCAAAGAACTGGTCCGCTCCAGTCGAGCAAAAATATGTCAACTCAATTCTAAGAAGCGTGTGCGTATCCTTGCATCATGAAATTTTATAGCATGTTGATCATACTTTCTACATGTTTCTTACCCATCTCTCTTTTAGAAAATAAGCTTAACAGATTGAAGAATTTCTGCAATGGTATCGTTTTGAGGAAAGATTCTTGCATGAATTCTCTATGCTCCAATGTAGATGTAAGTACCTATTGTATATCACTATATTTTTACATCAGCATGTATTTTATTAATCGGCGTGAATCCAACCTTTATCTGATCTAAATTTAGTTGTAGCAAAATGTATGATTAAAGGCCACAATGTTGATTTTTGTAAGGAAAACTTCCTGGTAGTTTTGCATCTTGAGATGCATGAGTGTACTATCTCATATCAGTGGGTTTGAATACTTTGGTTCCGCAGTGGGTTTTTCATTGTGTTTTTTACTGTGTTGTCCTATCGTATCCCTAGCTCTTACATCATACTCCCTCCATCCGGATTAAATGTCGCAGAAATCGATAAAACTGGATGTATCTAGAACTGAAATACGCCTAGACCCGTCCATTTATTTCCGGATGGAGGGAATACATGTCGATATGTCATGCCTTTCTATTCTTCAGTACCTATTCCATCTCTGCTGTAGCATGTTTTATAACTGAATCACCATTCTTTTATATAAGGCATGCAAGGGGAAGATGGCTATGTTAGAATTTGAAGGGTTACAAACCAGGTCTTTGCAAAAGATCCAAACGCCAGGAGATAATAAACCAACTCCATTTTTCGTAGATACTGCTCCAGCACAGAGAAACCCAAGTCCCACTGATAATAAGCATATTCCAGTGGCCAAAGAACTAGTCTGCTCCAGTCCAGCAAAAGAATGTCAACTCCATTCTAAGAAGCGTGTGTGTATCCTCGCATCATGAAATTTTATAGCATTCTGATCATATTTTCTATATGTTTCTTACCCATCTCTCTTTTAGAAAATAAGGTTAAACGATAGAAGATTTCCTCCATTGGGATCGTATTCGAGGAAAATATCTTGCGGGAATTTTCTGTGCTCCAATGCTGATGTAAGTACCTGTTGTATATCACTATATTTTTACATCAACATGTATTTTGTTAATCGGCGTGAATCTAACCTTTATCTGATCTAAAATTAGTTGTAGCAAAATGTTAAAGGCACCAATGTTTATTTTTGTAAGGAAAACTGCCTGGTAGTTTTGCATACAGAGCTGCATGAATGTACTATCCCATATCACGCACATTACTGAATTGTAGTGCTTCTCTGGTTGCCCATTCATTCATTGTGTCAATGTTGCTTTCGTACTACCATACCTGGTTGATGATAGCTGTGCCATATTGTGTTAATTTGGTGTAGGCTAGTTGCCCAAATGTTCGTTGTGTCAATGTTGCTTTCCTATTATCTGACTTGGCCAATGATAGCAATGCTAGTGTGTTAATTTTGTGCAGGCTGCTGAAGATAAGAAGACAAACTCTGAAAACAGCAAGGCAACCCCATTGTTTCTTTCCAGTAAATCTAGGCCAGGTAATATGGTAATAACTCATGATTAATCTGTTTGGTTCCGGTCCTAATTTATGTTATGATGTAGTGGTCGAGACACTCTCCACTATCAATAATACAAGCCTACCAAAATCGCCATCTGAATCTGTTCAGTATCCTCTGTCTCGAATGCAACGGAATAAATGTATGTTTGTGAACCAATTAATGGCTGAAGCAATGATGGAACTGGTGGATGAATCAGAGGTGCAGAGTTGTGTGACCCAACAACTGATCAATGTTTTCAGAGAAAGTGCAGCAAAGCAGAAAGAACTTGCCCACTTGCTTATGGGCATCATCTGTGCTGAGGTTGCAGATTGTGACGTTGTAGAAGGTTAGGTTCTGCTCATTTATTTGCACTGGCATGAATCTTTGATTGCCCAGTGGATGTAATTTCCTATAGTATACACTGGATGTGCAACGTTATTCCTTGTATGCCGTACCTTTGCGTGATCGGTTTTGGTCCTGTGCATAATTGCTCATCGTAATGGTCTCAAATTATCTAATTTGGCCTAAAGACATGTACGAACTTTAGTGGGCCCATTAATTTAATGGGCCGTTACTAGGCCGAAAGTTAATGGCCGGCCCTCTTACCTCCCGGGTCGTTAATAGGACGACATTGAAGCGGGCAACAAGTGGCCCCAATTTATTTCACGGGCCGTTAACAGGCCATTACTAAATTTGGGCTACATATGGCCCAACTATACTGTAGGCCTTTAGCAGGACGAAAGAGATAGCGGGCTTGTACTGGACCATGAAGACCATGGGCCGCTAAGAGGCCGAAAGTCAGGTCGTATTGTAAATGGCCCAACTGTGTTGTGGGCCTTTAGCAGGCCGAAAGAGAAACCGGGCTAGTATTGGACCATGAAGGGCATGGGCCATTAAAAGGCCAAAACTAAGGTCCGACTACAAATGGCCCAACTCGTTTATGGTCCGTTAACAGGCCGAAAGGCACACAGGGCCGGGAATTGGCCCAACACTTAAATGGGTCGCTAAAAGGCCAAAACTCAGGTCCGACTACAAATGGCCCAACTGATTTATGGGCCGTCAACAGGCTGAAAGTGACACTGGGCCAGAAAATTGGCCCAACACTTAAATGGGCCGCTAAAAGATCGAAACTCAGGTCCGACAACAAATGGCCCATCAGATTTATGGGCTGTCAACAGGCTGAAAGACACACCGGGCCGTAAACTAGCCCAACATTTAAATGGGTCGCTAAAAGGCCGAAAGATGTACATCCTGAAAATTGGCCCATCCATTAAATGGGCCGTTAACAGGCGGAAATCTCATCGGGCCGATATTGAGCCCAAATATATAGCGGGCTATTAACGGGCTCGAACTGACGATGGGCTGCAATGGTGTCAAATCTTTAACGGGCTGTTGACAGGTCGAATTGGCACATCTCGTATGGGCCATGGGCTTAAATGGACCTGACACAAGTAGGCCTTATATGGGCTGTCCTGCTAATTTTTACCGGGCCGACCTTTTCATAGGAATGGGCCTTTGTTGGGCCGTGCGACGTGTCGACGTATCATAGGCGCCTTCCGTCCAATGAGTGGATGACATCTGTCCCAATGATGAGCCGACACGTGTTTCCTCCAGCCAATGATGATTTTACATGTGGAAAATCCCCATTGGTCGGGGCTGTTAACGGGTTATCGGATCCAAAACCCGACCCGATAGCTTAACGGCGTTCCGTTACGGTGGATACCACGTGTCGGTCACCCTTGACGAAAGCACTTCTGTGGCGCGCGATTTATCGTCATGGAAGTGGACACTTCCGTGATGATAATTTTGGCAAGGTCATGGAACACTTCTACGACAGCACAGGTATGACTATCTTGATTCTGTCATAAATTTGTCATGGATGTACATGCATGACAAAAAATGCGACCTACTGTGACAAACACGTATCATCACGGAAGTGTATTTTTTTTGTAGTGAAGGTTGTAGTGCAGAAGACTCGGAAGGCGCTGCCGAGAATCAAAATTGACGTTCCTGTTGCTTCTGCATGAGTTTTCTTCCTTCGCTTTTACTCGATGTTCTGTGCTGCTTATTTTTCCCTCGGTTTAACCGAATGAATCTTGAAACTGGCAGTGCCGCTACCTCTGGGACCTCTGCTTACAAGAACGAGGATGAGAAAATGGAAGATGCGGTCACCACCAATCCAGGTACAATCTTAGTGGTTTTGTCTTCGCTTTGTCGATTGAACTGTGATATATCCAATAGGGTGATGAAACTTTGGCGACTGATGTTTTTTCAGACCTCAACGTCATTGACCTCCCCGACGATGACGAGGACGAGCCACAGAGGCCCTTGGGGAGAAGAAACAGGAAAACGTCCACTGGCAAGACGCTTCAGTCGACACCGGTGGCGGAAACGGTAATTCTGGACGCCGGCGATGCCAATCAGGCTTCCGTCTCCTTCGCCCTACAGCTGTCGAGTGCTCGGCCTTCCACGTCAGCTGCACAGACTCCCACCGATCCACCTTCACTTTTTGCTACACATCACATCCCAGAGGACCAAGTGGGTGCTGCCAAAGAGGCTATACGCCAGGCGGGCATTATGATGGAGAAGATGAAGATGGTGCGGGAAGCCAGCCAAGCTGCTTATGATGCTAGCTCCGCTCTCCAGAGCAACGTCCAGGTTAGCAGATCGTCGACTGACTCTTCTGGCTTGTTCTATTAGGATATGGTAAGTGAAAACTTTCTTTCCAAGAATCTTTGCATCTGTCAGCGCCTTGCATCTGTACACCCACTAGGTGTTTTGATTTGTCATTGAACAGACTCGCACTTTGAGCTGATAATGTTGTTGTCGATTGAATCTTTTGGCTAGTGGGGGCACGCTGAGTGCACCCAGTGGGTGTAGTCCCCAAGACCATAATTGACTGCGGGCAGTTGACTGTGGTCTGGGCATCGGAATTTGAATTACTTCACTCGGTCTGGTCGGGCCATGTCGAGTGTAACTTTGAACTAGTGGGGGCACGCTGAGTGCACCCACTGGGTGTAGTCCCCAAGACCATGGTCGACTGCTGGCAGTCGACTATGGTCTGAAGACTTTGTTTGTTGCTTTCTCTCTCTTGTTGTTGTTTTTTTGCACTCGCGCTGGACAGGCCTTGTCGAGTGTAAACTGAACCAGTGGGGGCATGCTAAGTGCACCCACTGGGTGTAGTCCCCGAGACTATTGTTGGATGTTTGATTCGGCAGTAGTCTTAGAAGTTGTTGGCTTTAACCTTTTATCTCTCTGAAATAACCAATCTTTTCACCTGTCGACTGACCTGTTCTTTGGTTGCAGAAATCTTGTGATCTTGGAGCTCATTTTGCTGACATGGAGAAGCAGCAGATTCAACTCAACCTCGATCTGGAGCTGGCCAAGACATAACTACAAAAAGCCAAGGATGACACTGCTGGTAAGGAAAACCTGTCGACTGAGTTATCCCTGAACCATATTTCATTTTGCTTTTTCTGAATCAAGCATTAGTTCTTTCAGAGAAACTAAAGCAAGCTCTGGCGAAAAAGGATCAAGATCTGGCGGCCGCGTAGAAAAAAGCTGAGGAGAAAACCGCGCTCGCTGAACAGAAGTTGGCTTCAGTCGGCAAACTGGAGGAAGAAAACTCCAGGCTGAAGACTGCGCTTGATGAAGCCAATAGGGAAGCGACTCGCCTGAAGAAGGACAAGGAAAATCTGAACGAGAAGATGGAAGGTATTGCCCGCAGGAGGAACAATCTGGAGAGTTATCTGGGAAGCCTTACTAAGAAGTTGTTCGTCATGCTTGAAGGTGTTTTCTTTGATCCGACTGGTTTGATCTTGTCGACTCGAAATATGATTATTGACTCACCCTTTGAATTGTGTGCAGAGTTTTGCCGGGACTTCGAGGAAGAGACCGGGCGAATTGAACCAAGCTTGAACCCCATCAACTCTCCAGTGAAGGATGAAGCTGCCATGAATGTGCTCCGACTGGAATCCCGCATCACTGGTGTTTTTGATTATCTCGCCCGACTGAAAGTCGTGATGTCGCGGATTGACACAGCTCTCTGGCCCATGGCAAAACTTCAGAGTGACCTCGAGTCTATGATGGCTTGGCTTAATGAAGTTCCCAATCGAATTCAAGAATGGAAGAAGTCTTCTGCCCGGTGCGGGCTGATGTGGCTCTATCTCTGGTTTGCGTCCACTGTCGAGAAGCTCGGGAAGAGAAGCTGGCAGCGATTAAAGTTGCTAACACCAAGAGGCACGACTTCCAGTCCTTCATGGAGACCTTCATTGCTCCCGCCACTCGGATTGTTGACGGGATCGACCTGGACGAATTCGTCGAGCCTGCCAGCCCTCCTCCTGTGGAGTGAACAAACTTTTATGCCCTGCCTTAAATTTGCCTCGGAATGCCGAGTGATTTTGTAACGGTTAAACTCCTTCGGGCTGAATGTCCAAGTACTTTGATCCGTGGTCTTGAACTTTAGGATTTATCTGAACTTGATTTATCCCTGAATATGCTTGCATTTGCCTTCGAGTGGAATTTGTTCTCCACACAGAATAATCTTTGTGCTTGAGATGCAGCTCTGGGGTGGATACTCCAGTCGACTTGCACCTCGTCGTCCTTGCGGATGGGGATGGAGCGCACATTGTACTTGTGGCGTAGCTCCGAAGGAGAGTGTTGAGTCGACCTGCACCTCGTCGTCCTTGCAGATAGGGATGCAGCGCATGTTGTACTTGTGGCACAGCTCCAAAGGAGAAGGTTGCAGTCGACCTACACCTCATCGTCCTTGCAGATAGAGATGGAGCGCACGTTGTACTTGTGGCCCAGCTCTGAAGGGGAAGGTTGCAGTC
>NC_041391.1:150764329-150800061 GCF_002162155.2 Triticum dicoccoides
AGGCGAGTACTAGACTGCAGCTAAGCCCCCGAGTGAGAGGGTTGCTCACCACTCAGTAGGATTTTTCAAACTTAGGCGAGTACTGGACTGCAGCTAAGCCCCCGAGTGAGAGGCTTGCTCTCCACTCGGTAGGATTTTCAAAACTTAGGGGAGTACTGGACTGCAGCTAAGCCCTCGAGTGAGAGGCTTGCTCACCACTCAGTAGGGTTTTTCAAACTTAGGCGAAACGGATTCGCGGCTAAGCCCCCGAGTGAGAGGCTTTCTCACCACTCGGCGGGATTTTCCAAACTTAGGCGAAACGTATTCGCGGCTAAGTCACCAACTGCGGGATTTAACATGCAAACATAAGCAACAACAATCGTTTAGGAAGACTATAAAGCTCTTGTCTTTGATAAACAAACTACAAAGGTATTTCTTATTACATCTCATCCGAATGAGTACTTAAGTACAAAAGGGGTGAGCAGCTCCGCATTCCAAGCTCGTGGCTCGTCTTTTTGATGCTCGACATTGTAAAGATGATATGCTCCATTATGGAGAACTCTGGTGACGATGAAGGGACCTTCCCAAGCAGGAGCGAGCTTGTGTGGTTTCTGCTGATCCACTCGAAGAACCAAGTCTCCCTCTTGAAAGGCTCGACCCCTCATGTTTCTGGCATGGAATCGATGCAAGTCTTGCTGATAAATGGTCGACCGGATTAAGGCCATCTCCCTTTCCTCCTCTAGGAGATCGACCGCGTCCTGCCGGGCCTGTTCTGCTTCATTTTTAGAGAAAAGCTCGACTCGGGGTGCATTGTGAAGCAAGTCACTCGATAGAACAGCTTCAGCTCCATATCCAAGAAGAATGGAGTTCGACCAGTAGACCGATTGGGAGTTGTCCTCAATCCCCATGTCAGGACCCCGACTCTATTCCACACCGATCTAGCATGTAACACCTCATATCACTTTGCGGCCTCACGCATGGTATTCCCACGGGTGTCGGCTTACCATGCCCGGGACCGTTTGCGCCTTTTGGCACACGTATATGATGGTGTCGCTAGCATCCATATGACAAGAACCCGGGCTGACATGGCTAGTCGTGAACCCAAAGTGGCACTAACTTACAGGGACAGGCATACATGACCCAGCAACGAACGTGTCAGTCATCAGCGAGTGAATCCGGGCTGTAGCAACTGGGCTAGCGGGACTCCGGTAAACCAGGCTGTAGCAGGCTAATAGGACTCCGGCAGACACCGCGTGACATTTCCCAGAAGGGACAGACACAGGAACGAAGAAGGACACATGCCGGGCAGCCTAAGTGTTCCGGAGCAGTAGCAAGCTACCAGGGCTCAGTGGAAACACTAGGAGACATTTCCCAGTAAGAGAGGCTACTAAGGATAAACAACTAGATAGTCAGATCCCACACATAGCAATACACATTACACGTATGCATAACATGCAAGTATGTGTTGTACAACATGGCATCACAACATAACTCAACAACTCATATAGATAAAGGCTCAGAAGAGCCATCATAGCATGTATTACAAGCAGGGGTCACATGACCCAACATTCAGAGCAATCAAGCAACAAACGGAAGCATTACATGTCTGAGTACAGACATCTACAATGAAAAAGGCTGAAGAGCCTGACTATCTACAACATCCGATCAAGATCGTAGCTGAGGTACAAGCTACTTGTCGAAGCCCACGAGAACACTAGTAAGACCGAAGTCTCCGGTGCAAAAATATAAATAAAGCAACATGAGTACAAAGGTACTCAGCAAGACTTACATCAGATCCTATCATACATGCATTTGTATCAAGAAGGTAATGTGGGGTTTAGTTGCAGCAAGCCAGCTTTGACTCAGTGGCTATCCTGTTCTACGACTACGAGACCTTCTTTGAGGTGATATGGCGCACACGAGTCCACTAATCACCACACAATACACTACTATGGATTCATCCCCGTCTCCCTACGAGAAGGCCATCCATAGCACTCACACTTGTCTTGAGCATTTTAGAGTATCCACTTCAAGTTGTCTATGTACCATGTAAGCATCCAAGAAGTCCATAACCGCGGACCCGGCTATTCGAATAGATCATGTTAACCCTGCAGGGGTGTACTTCTTCACACACGCTCTCGCCACTTACCGCCATGTACACGTCATGTATCACAGCAACCTTCAAGCGGAAGCCTGGCGAGGGTGTCGGCCACGACCTGACTAACCACACAAGACTCTAGCCCAGGTTTATCGCCTATTCGGGTTCCATCCGCAAGGAGATCCGGCCGGGGTGTCACTCACGGCCCCAAACAATGTGTGTAGGGTTCCCGAGCCCACCATCCGGGTGCCACTCGGTACACCAGGCCACGTGTGCCTAGTCTGTCCCAAGCCCACCCTGCCGGGTAGCACTTGGTAGAAAAATAGCACTACCTACAAACACCAGAAACTAGTTGCGACTCCTGGACAGAGATCAAGTTGGTTAATAAGTCGAGAGAGTCAATTAAGGATCCCAATGTGTGGTAGTATCGAGTCATTGGACAACATACATAGAACTCAGTGCTTAAGGACGGTTCCAGTGAGACAACCCACCATGTACTCCTACATGGCCTCTCACCGCTACCTTTACCAAATCGTGTTCACACACTTCACTCTCAGCATCAAAACATATCGTAACACTCCAATTCATTCCCAATGAATCAGACCTGACACAACTCAAAGCAATAGCAGGCATAGCATGGTAGGAACACAACATGGCTCAATCAACTCCTACACATGCTAGCAGGTTTCAACTATTTACTGTGGCAATGACAGGTCATGCAGAGGAATGGGTTCAACTACCGCAGCACAAAGTAGCAGATGAATCATTGTTGTCCTAATGCAATAACTGAGAGCAGGAGCGAGAGAGTAGGATTGTATCGGAATGAACAAGGGGGTTTGCTTGCCTGGTAGATCAAAAAGGGGGCACTGCTCCTCAGACAGGTACTCTGGAACGGTCTCCGGAGCAGGACCTATCGAGAAGGAACGGCGTCAGCAATCAATACACAAGCATATGCAACAATATGATGCATGAACATGGCATGTAGATGTGATGTGGTTTGTGCTAATGCAGCTAGCATTCTATTTGGATGAAGTCCATTTGAATCAAGGATTCAAATGCAACTCCAAGTAAGCTCTTTATAAATGCCATTTTTAGTGTTTCACTTATACAGTAGGTATAAGTTGGTTTTTCATGCATTAAACTGGCACAAATGGATAGGTTGCATTTTTCTGATAATTTTACATATATAACTTATTTCAATCTGAGTTACGGTTGAATTTCTATGATTTTTTGAAGTTTTGCTAATTTTCTGGAATTTCCTGATTTAAAAGAATTGAACTAATTCCAGAAAATAAATAATGGCATCAGCGTGACGTCAGCAGGTCAAAGGTGCCAGCCCAGGTCAAACCTGATGGCTGGGACCCACATGTCAGTGTAACATCTAACTAACAAAGTTAGTTAGTGTTAGGTTAGCACTAACCTAGGTTAATTAGGGCTTGGGCCCACCTGTCAGTGAGACAACTAATTAACTGAGTTAATTAGAGCTAACTAAACTAACACCTAAACTAAACAGGGGCATGGCCCACGCGTTAGTGACCCTGGGGGTCAAACCCGCCGGCGGTCAGTCGCCAGCGAGACCCGCGGCGTACTTGTGCCCCGGGTTTCCTCTGTGGTGCTCCAAATGACGCGCGGCTAGGCGCGTTGGAGATCTAGCTCGATGGCGCGTCGGGCGGTGGCCGTGGCTGGGCCTGGGATGGCCGGAGTCGACGGCGGCGAGCTCGGTTGCGGCCGCCGGAGTTCGGTCGTGCACGAGAGCGCGTTTGGAGCTCGAAGACGAGAGAAGCAAAGTGCTAGGGATGCTCTACGTGGCCCTACGAGCTTGTTGGACTCGCCGGGGTGACCAAATGGTCACCGGAGCTGCGTCGACGGCGAGCTCGGGTGGCGGCGAAGGTTCGGCCATGGTGGAGATGACAGCTACAGGGCGAGCGCGACCAGGGAGAGAGGGGAGATGAAGCAGGGGCTCACGGGGAGGTGGATGGTGCAGACGACAGGGTCAGGGAAGCGTGGGTTGTCGCGAATCGACGGCGGCAATCCACGGGGGCCGAGGCGAAGACGACGATGATGGCGATGAAGCAGGGCCTCCGGGCGTCGTGTAGCTCCGTGGAGGGGGCAAGGCAGTCGCGATGGAGCTTCTAGGCTCAGTGGCAGGGCGAGGGGTGGCCGGTGGCTACGGTGGCGAGCAGTTGCGCTCTCCGATGCGCTCGGGAAAGAGAGGGAGAGGGAGCCAGAGGAAGGGAGAGGCACGGGAGAGAGAGGAGAGCATCGAGGGGCCGCGTGGCGTCTCCAGGGGGGTCGACGAAGCGAGCAGGGAGGCAGGAGGAGGTGGAAGCATGAGGTGGCCGCGGGTGCGCGCGCAGGTGACACGCCGGCGTCCTTCTGGCGCAAGGAGGAGGGCGACTAGCAGCGGTGGTGGGCTGGGCCAGCTCCTGGGCTGCACAGTGCTGGGCCTGTGGGCTGAAGGTAGGCGCCAGGTAAGTTTTTCCCTGTTTTGTTTCTTTTCTATTTTCTGACATTTGTTTTGATTTAATAAAAACACTAAATCAATTTATTTTCTTATGCCAATTTTTGTAGGAACTAGTGGTATTATTCCAGAGCTCCCAACAAGTGGCACAATTTTTGGACATATATCATATATATAACATATATATATCCAACGCAAAATAATTACTGGATTAATCCAAATGCCCCAAATAAATACTTATGAGCTCCTAAAAATATTGGTTTGATTTTTATCTCTGTCCAATATTTTCAGAGAGCAACATGAGCATTTTCTTGGACCCTTTTGGAGCAATTTTTATTTGGGTCATTTCCACAAATGATTCTGAGGGTTTCACAAATCCTCATTTCAAATTTAAATGGACTTTAAACATGATGCGCAAATTACTAACTAGTCTAGGTCATACCAGAACTAGGGATGTGACAACTCGCCCCCACTTGAAAGAATCTCGTCCCGAGATTCAGGGGTCGACGGAAAGGAAGTGGGGTACTCCAGTCGAAGACGATCTTCTCGTTCCCAAGTAGCTTCTCTCTCAAAATGATGAGACCACTAAACCTTGAGAAACTTGATGTTATGACATCGAGTGACACGCTCTGCTTGATCAAGAGTGCGAACCGGGTACTCTCGGTATGTGAGGTTATCTTGGAGATCAAGTGTTTCGTGGTCCACTCCGCGGATAGGATCCGAGAAGCAACGCCTGAGTTGAGAAACGTGGAAGACATCATGGACTCGAGAAAGATGTGGGGGTAGTTCCAACTGGTAGGCAACCTCTCCTCGTTTAGCGAGAATGCGAAAAGGGCTAATGTAACGAGGAGCCAACTTGCCTTTGATACCGAAATGATGGGTACCCTTCAAAGGAGTGACCCGAAGGTAAGATTTGTTGCCAACTTCATAAGTCATATCCTTATGATGACGATCATACTGGCTCTTTTGACGAGACTGGGCTGTTTTCAAATTCTCGCGAATGATGCGAACTTGCTCTTCTGCCTCTTGGATCATGTCCGGTCCAAAGAATTGTCTTTCGCCGGTTTCTAACCAGTTCAAAGGTGTTCGACATCTTCGTCCATAGAGAATCTCAAAAGGAGCTTTCTTGAGACTGGATTGATAGCTATTGTTATAAGCAAACTCGGCGAAAGGAAGACATTTCTCCCAATCCATACCGAATGAGATAACGCAAGCTCTAAGCATGTCTTCGAGAATTTGGTTGACCCGTTCCACCTGACAACTTGACTGAGGGTGGAAAGCGGTACTGAAGGAAAGATGGGTTCCCATGGAAGTTTGGAAACTCTCCCAGAAATGAGAAGTGAAAAGACTACCACGGTCTGAATTGATCTCTAGTGGAACACCATGTAGTGAAACTATTTGAGAAATATATAAGTCAGTGAGCTGACTAGCGGTGATACTCTCTCGAACAGGAAGGAAGTGAGCCACTTTGGAAAGACGATCAACAATTACGAAGATAGCATTATTCCCTCTCTTGGTCCTGGGAAAGCCTGTGATGAAATCCATACCAACTTTATCTTTCCACTCAGGAATAGCTAAAGGCTGAAGGGTGCCAGCAGGTCTCTGATGATCTGCCTTAACGCGATGACAAACGTCACAGTTAGCAACGAAGTTGGCGATTTCTCTCTTCATCCTAGTCCACCAGAACCTCTAGCGTAGGTCCTGATACATCTTAGTACTACCGGGATGAATCGTGAGAGGGGATTCATGAGCTTCCTTAAGTATCAGTTGTCGAAGATGTTGCTTCTTGGGAACCACCAGACGGTTCTCGAAGAAAACAGCACCTCGATCATCAACAGAGAAACTACCAGCAGCTCCCTTCTTCACGTTATCCTTGATTCGAGAAATACCCGTATCATACTGTTGGCTAGTTATGATGTGATCCTCAAGAGTAGGTTTCGCCACCAAGGTAGAAAGGAATCAGTGAGGAGCAATGTGAAGATTAAGCTTACAGAATTCCTCATGGAGAAGTGGTTGACCCTGCTGCAACATGAGATTGTTGCAATAGGATTTATGGCTTAGCGCATCAGCCATGACATTGGCTTTGCCTGGGGTGTAGGTAATCCCTAGATCATAATCTGAGATCAACTCGAACCAACGTCTTTGCCTAAGGTTCAAATCTGGTTGGGTGAAGATATACTTGAGACTCTGGTGATCGGTCTAGATCTCGCAACGCTTACCAAGAAGGTAATGTCGCCAGGTCTTGAGTGCATAGACTACGGCTGCAAGCTCTAGATCATGTGTAGGATAATTCTCCTCATGTGGATGCAACTGTCGAGATGCATAGGCAATCACATGACGATCCTGCATAAGAATGCAACCTAGTCCCTGTTGTGAGGCGTCACAATAGATAACAAAATCCTTAGTGAAATCCGGTGGCACAAGTATGGGAGCAGAAGTCAGGTGTCTTTTCAGTTCCGGAAAACTGTACTCACACTATGGGGACCACTCAAACTTTTTATCTTTCTTGAGAAGTTCCATGAGAGGTTTGGCCACTTTAGAGAAGTTTTCAACAAAGCGGCGATAATAGCTGGCTAGACCAAACAAACTCCTAACTTGTTTAACGGTTTCAGGTGGAGTCCAATCGAGAACAGCCTTAACTCTCTCGGGATTGACAGCAATGCCCTTACCAGAGATTACGTGGCCTAGGTAGGTCACTTCTGGCAACCAAAATTCACACTTGGAGAACTTGGCATAAAGGCGGTGCTCTCTGAGTTTTTCTAACACAAGTCTAAGATGTTCGACATGCTCTTCCTCGTTCTTCGAGTAAATAAGAATATCATCGAGGTAAACCACGACGAACTTATCTAAGTACTCCATGAAGATCGAGTTCATCAAGTGGGAGAAAGTGGCTGGGGCATTGGTTAGACCAAAGGACATGACGGTGTACTCGTACTGGCCATAACGAGTGACAAATGTTGTCTTGGGGATGTCCCCGTTTCCGATCTTGATTTGGTGGTAGCCTAACCTCAAATCCATCTTAGAGAAGACTGAGGATCCAGCGAGCTGATCATACAGGTCGTTGATCCTGGGAAGTGGATATTTGTTCTTTATCGTGACCAAATTAATGGGACAATAATCTACAACCATCTGGTCTGTACCATCCTTCTTCTTGACGAAGAGGACGGGGCAAGCCCAAGGAGAAGAACTAGGACGGATGAAACCCTTCTTCAAGGACTCATCTAGTTGTTTCTTAAGCTTGGCTAGTTCTAAGTGTTGGTGAACGTAGCAGAAATTCAAAAATTTTCCTACGTAACACCAAGATCTATCTATGGAGAGACCAGCAACGAGTAGAAAGGGGAGGAGAGTTTGCATCTACATACCCTTGTAGATCGCTAAGTGGAAGCGTTCAAGTGAACGGGGTTGATGGAGTCGTACTCGTCGTGATTCAGATCACCGATGATCAAGTGCCGAACGGACGGCACCTCCGCGTTCAACACACGTACAGCCCGGTGACGTCTCCCACGCCTTGATCCAGCAAGGAGAGAGGGAGAGGTTGAGGAAGACTCCATCCAACAGCAGCACAACGGCGTGGTGGTGGTGGAGGAGCGTGGCAATCCCGCAGGGCTTCGCCAAGCACCATGGGAGAAGAGGAGGAGGGAGAGGGGCAGGGCTGCACCAACGAGAGATCAAATCATGTGTTATGGGCAGCCCCATGCCTCAATATATATAGGGGGGAAGGGGGCTGCGCCCCCCTTTAGGGTTTTCCCACCCCTAGGGGCGGCGGCCAGCCCTAGATGGGTTTTGGGGTGCGGCCAAGGAAGGGGGGAGGAGTCCATCCTCCCTAAGGCACCTCGGAGGTGCCTTCCCCCTCGAGGACTCTTCCCTCTAGGGTTCCCTAGGCGCATGGGCCTCTTGGGGCTGGTGCCCTTGGCCCATGTAGGCCAAGGCGCACCCCCTACAGCCCATGTGGCCCCCCGGGGCAGGTGGCCCCACCCGGTGGGCCCCCGGGACCCTTCCGGTGGTCCCGGTACAATACCGATGACCCCGAAACTTGTCCCGATGGCCGAAACAGGACTTCCTATATATAAATCTTTACCTCCGGACCATTCCGGAACTCCTCGTGACGTCCGGGATCTCATCTGGGACTCCGAACAACATTCGGTAACCACATACTAGCTTCCTTTATAACCCTAGCGTCATCGAACCTTAAGTGTGTAGACCCTACGGGTTCGAGAGACATGCAGACATGACCGACACGTTCTCCGGTCAATAACCAACAGCGGGATCTGGATACCCATGATGGCTCCCACATGTTCCACGATGATCTCATCGGATGAACCACGATGTCAAGGACTCAATCGATCCCGTATTCAATTCCCTTTGTCTATCGGTATGTTACTTGCCCGAGATTCGATCGTCGGTATACCGATACCTTGTTCAATCTCGTTACCGGCAAGTCACTTTACTCGTTCCGTAACACATCATCTCGTGATCAACTCCTTGGTCACATTGCGCATATGATGATGTCCTACCGAGTGGGCCCAGAGATACCTCTCCGTTTACACGGAGTGACAAATCCCAGTCTCGATTCGTGCCAACCCAACAGACACTTTCGGAGATACCTGTAATGCACCTTTATAGCCACCCAGTTACGTTGTGACGTTTGGTACACCCAAAGCATTCCTACGGTATCCGGGAGTTGCACAATCTCATGGTCTAAGGAAAAGATACTTGACATTGGCAAAGCTCTAGCAAATGAACTACACGATCTTTTGTGCTAGTCTTAGGATTGGGTCTTGTCCATCACATCATTCTCCTAATGATGTGATCCCGTTATCAACGACATCCAATGTCCATAGCCAGGAAACCATGACTATCTGTTGATCACAACGAGCTAGTCAACTAGAGGCTCACTAGGGACATATTGAGGTCTATGTATTCACACGTGTATTACGATTTCCGGATAATACAGTTATAGCATGAATAAAAGACAATTATCATGAACAAGGAAATATAATAATAACACTTTTATTATTGCCTCTAGGGCATATTTCCAACAGTCTCCCACTTGCACTAGAGTCAATAATCTAGTTCACATCGCCATGTGATTAACACTCACAGGTCACATCGCCATGTGACTAATACCCAAGAGTTTACTAGAGTCAGTAGTCTAGTTCACATCACTATGTGATTAACACTCAATGAGTTTTATGTTTGATCATGTTGCTTGTGAGAGAGGTTTTAGTCAACGGGTCTGAACCTTTCAGATCCGTGTGTGCTTTACAAATCTCTATGTCATCTCCTAGATGTAGCTCCCACGTTCTATTTGGAGCTATTCCAAATAACTGTTCTACTTGGAGCTATTCTAAATTGTTGCTCCATTATACGTATCCGGTATCTCTACTCAGAGCTATCCGGATAGGTGTTAAGCTTGCATCGACGTAACCCTTTACGACGAACTCTTTTACCACCTCCATAATTGAGAAAATTCCTTAGTCCACTAGTTACTAAGGATAACTTTGACCGCTGTCCTGTGATCCATTCTTGGATCACTCTTGTACCCCTTGACTGACTCATGGTAAAGCACACTTCAGGTGCGGTACACAGCATAGCATACTGTAGAGCCTATGTCTTAAGCATAGGGGACGACCTTCGTTCCTTTCTCTCTATTCTGCCATGGTCGAGCTTTAAGTCTTAACTTCATACCTTACAACTCAGGCAAGAACTCCTTCTTTGACTGATCCATCTTGAACACCTTCAAGATCACGTCAAGGCATGTGCTCACGTCAAGATCACGTCGGTATACCGATACCTTGTTCAATCTCGTTACCGGCAAGTCTCTTTACTCGTTCCGTAACACATCATCCCGTGATCAACCCCTTGGTCACATTGTGCACATTATGATGATGTCCTACCGAGTGGGCCCAGAGATACCTCTCCGTTTACACGGAGTGACAAAATCCCAATCTCGATTCGTGCCAACCCAACAGACACTTTCAGAGATACCCGTAGTGTACCTTTATAGCCACCCAGTTACGTTGTGACGTTTGGCACACCCAAAGCACTCCTACGGTATCCGGGAGTTGCACAATCTCATGGTCTAAGGAAATGATACTTGACATTAGAAAAGCTTTAGCATACGAACTACATGATCTTGTGCTAGGCTTAGGATTGGGTCTTGTCCATCACATCATTCTCCTAATGATGTGATCCTGTTATCAACGACATCCAATGTCCATGGTCAGGAAACCGTAACCATCTATTGATCAACGAGCTAGTCAACTAGAGGCTTACTAGGGACATGGTGTTGTCTATGTATCCACACATGTATCTGAGTTTCCTATCAATACAATTCTAGCATGGATAATAAACGATTATCATGAACAAGGAAATATAATAATAATCAATTTATTATTGCCTCTAGGGCATATTTCCAACACGGGGCAGGTGGCCCCACCCGGTGGGCCCCCGGGACCCTTCCGGTGGTCCCGGTACAATACCGATGACCCCGAAACTTGTCCCGATGGCCGAAACAGGACTTCCTATATATAAATCTTTACCTCCGGACCATTCCGGAACTCCTCGTGACGTCCGGGATCTCATCCGGGACTCCGAACAACATTCGGTAACCACATACAAACTTCCTTTATAACCCTAGCGTCATCGAACCTTAAGTGTGTAGACCCTACGGGTTCGGGAGACATGTAGTCATGACCGAGATGTTCTCCGGTCAATAACCAACAGCGGGATCTGGATACCCATGTTGGCTCCCACATGTTCCACGATGATCTCATCGGATGAACCACGATGTCAAGGACTCAATCAATCCCGTATACAATTCCCTTTGTCTAGCGGTATTTTACTTGCCCGAGATTCGATCGTCGGTATACCGATACCTTGTTCAATCTCGTTACCGGCAAGTCTCTTTACTCGTTCCGTAACACATCATCCCGTGATCAACCCCTTGGTCACATTGTGCACATTATGATGATGTCCTACCGAGTGGGCCCAGAGATACCTTTCCGTTTACACGGAGTGACAAATCCCAGTCTCGATCCGCATAAAACAATAGATACTTTCGGAGATACCTGTAGTGCACCTTTATAGTCACCCAGTTACGTTGTGACGTTTGATACACCCAAAGCACTCCTACGGTATCCAGGAGTTACACGCTCTCATGGTCAAAGGAAGAGATACTTGACATTGGCAAAGCTCTAGCAAATGAACTACACGATCTTTTGTGCTAGT
Source organism: Triticum dicoccoides (assembly GCF_002162155.2). Classification (NCBI taxonomy): domain Eukaryota; kingdom Viridiplantae; phylum Streptophyta; class Magnoliopsida; order Poales; family Poaceae; genus Triticum; species Triticum dicoccoides. Next base: position 150,776,098 of record NC_041391.1, read on the forward strand.
CTTAGGATTGGGTCTTGTCCATCACGTCATTCTCCTAATGATGTGATCCCGTTATCAACGACATCCAATGTCCATAGCCAGGAAACCATGACTATCTGTTGATCACAACGAGCTAGTCAACTAGAGGCTCACTAGGGACATATTGTGGTCTATGTATTCACACGTGTATTACGATTTCCGGATAATACAGTTATAGCATGAATAAAAGACAATTATCATGAACAAGGAAATATAATAATAATACTTTTATTATTGCCTCTTGGGCATATTTCCAACAGTCTCCCACTTGCACTAGAGTCAATAATCTAGTTCACATCGCCATGTGATTAACACTCACAGGTCACATCGCCATGTGACTAATACCCAAGAGTTTACTAGAGTCAGTAGTCTAGTTCACATCACTATGTGATTAACACTCAATGAGTTTTATGTTTGATCATGTTGCTTGTGAGAGAGGTTTTAGTCAACGGGTCTGAACCTTTCAGATCCGTGTGTGCTTTACAAATCTCTATGTCATCTCCTAGATGCAGCTACCACGCTCTATTTGGAGCTATTCCAAACAACTGTTCTACTTGGAGCTATTCTAAATTATTGCTCCATTATATGTATCCGGTCTCTCTACTCAGAGCTATCCGGATAGGTGTCAAGCTTGCATTGTCGTAACCTTTACGACGAACTCTTTTACCACTTCCATAATCGAGAAAATTCCTTAGTCCACTAGTTACTAAGGATAACTTTGACCGCTGTCATGTGAGCCATTCTTGGATCACTCTTGTACCCCTTGACTGACTCATGGCAAGGCATACTTCAGGTGCGGTACACAGCATAGCATACTGAAGAGCCTACGTCTTAAGCATAGGGGACGACCTTCGTCCTTTCTCTCTATTCTGCCGTGGTCGAGCTTTAAGTCTTAACTTTGTACCTTACAACTCAGGCAAGAACTTCTTCTTTGACTGATCCATCTTGAACACCTTCAAGATCATGTCAAGGTATGTGCTCATTTGAAAGTATTATTAAGCGTTTTGATCTATCCTTATAGATCTTGATGCTTAATGCTTAAGTAGCTTAATCCAGGTTTCTTATTGAAAAACACCTTTCAAATAACCCTATATGCTTTCTAGAAATTCTACGTCATTTCTGATCAACAATATGTCAACAACATATACTCATCAGAAATTCTATAGTGCTCCCACTCATTTCTTTGGAAATACAAGTTTCTCATAAAACTTTGTACAAACCCAAAATCTTTGATCATCTCATCAAAGTGTACATTCCAACTCCGAGATGCTCACTCTAGTCCTTAGAAGGATCGCTAGAGCTAGCATACCTTTTAGCATCCTTAGGATCGACAAAACTTTTCTGATTGTATCACATACAACCTTTCCTTACAAAAACTGGTAAGGAAACTTGTCTTGACATCCATCTGCCAGATTTCATAAATGCAGCCAATGCTAACATGATTCCGACGGACTTTAAGCATCGCTACGGATGAGAAAATCTCATCGTAGTCAACTCCTTGAACTTGTGAAAAATTCTTCGCCACAAGTCGAGCTTCATGGACGGTGACATTACCATCCACGTCCGTCTTCTTCTTAAAGATCCATTTATCTCAATGGCTTGCCGATCGGGCAAGTCCACCAAAGTCCATGGATCCGTTCTCGGATTTTATGGCCCCGAGCCATTTATCGGAATCCGGGCCCACCATCGCTTCTCCATAGCTCGTAGGTTCATTGTTGTCTAGCAACATGACCTTTAAGACAGGATCACCTTACCACTCCGAAGTAGTACGTGTCCTTGTCGTCCTACGAGGTTCGGTAGTGACTTGATCCGAAGTTTCATGATCAATATCATAAGCTTCCACTTCAATTGGTGTAGGTGCCACAGGAACAACTTCTTGTGCCCTACCACACACTAGTTGAAGAGACGGTTCAATAACCTCATCAAGTTTCCACCATCCTCCCACTCAATTCTTTCGAGAGAAACCTTTCCTCGAGAAAGGACCCGATTCTAGAAACAATCCATATTGCTTTCGGATCTGAATTAGGAGGTATACCCAACTGTTTTGGGTTTCCTATGAAGATGCATTTTATCCGCTTTGGGTTCGAGCTTATCAACCTGAAACTTTTTCATATAAGCGTCGCAGCCCCAAACTTTTAAGAAACGACAACTTAGGTTTCTCTAAACCATAATTCATACGGTGTCATCTCATCGTAATTACGTGGTGCCCTATTTAAAGTGAATGTGGTTGTCTCTAATGCCTAACCCATGAACGATAGTGGTAATTCGATAAGAGACATCATGGTACGCACCATATCCAATAGGGTGCAACTATGATGTTCGGACACACCATCACACTATGGTGTTCCAGGCGGTATTAATTATGAAACAATTTCCACAATGTCTTAATTGTGTGCCAAAACTCGTAACTCAGATATTCATCTCTATGATCATATCATAGACATTTTATCCTCTTGTCACAATGATCTTCTACTTCACTCTGAAATTACTTGAACATTTCAATAATTCAGACTTGTGTTTCATCAAGTAAATATTCTCAACATCTACTCGAATCATCTGTGAAGTAAGATCATAATGATATTCACTGCATGCCTCAGCACTCATTGGATTGGACACATCAAAATGTGTTACTTCCAACAAGTTGCTATCTTGTTCCATCTTACTGAAAATGAGGCTTTTCAGTCATCTTGCCCATGTGGTATGATTTGCATATCTCAAGTGATTCAAAATAAAGTGAGTCCGAACGATCCATTTGCATGGAGTTTCTTCATGCATATACACCAATAGACATGGTTCGCATGTTTCAAACTTTTCAAAAACGAGTGAGTCCAAAGATCCATCAACATGGAGCTTCTTCATGCGTTTTATACCATTATGACTTACATGGCAGTGCCACAAGTAAGTGGTACTATCATTACTATCTTATATCTTTTGGCATGAAAATGTGTATCACTACGACCAAAATTCAATAAACCATTCCTTTAGGTGCAAGAGCACTTATTCAGGTTTAATACTAATCTTGATGGTAGAGGGAGCGTGCGATGTTAGATCACATCAAACTTGGAAACACTTCCAACACATATCGTCAGCTCACCTTTAGCTAGTCTCCGTTTTATTCCGTAGCTTTTATTTCGAGTTACTAACACTTAGCAACCGAACCGGTATCTAATACCCTGGTGCTACTAGGAGTACTAGTAAAGTACACATTAACATAATGTATATCCAATATACTTCTATCGACCTTGCCAGCCTTCTCATCTACCAAGTATCTAGGGTAATGCTGCTCCAGTGGTTGTTCCCCTTATTACAGAAGCACTTAGTCTCGGGTTTGGGTTCAACCTTGGGTTTCTTCATTGGTGCAGCAGCTGATTTGCCGTTTCATGAAGTATCCCTTCTTTCCCTTGCCCTTCTTGAAACTAGTGGTTTCATCAACCATCAATAATTGATGCTCCTTCTTGATTTCTACTTTCGCGGTGTCAAACATCGTGAATACCTCAAGGATCATCTTATTTATCCCTGATATGTTATAGTTCATCACGAAGCTCTAGCAGCTCGGTGGCAATGACTTTGGGGAAACATCACTATCTCATCTGGAAGATTAACTCCCACTTGATTCAAGTGATTGTTGCACTCAGACAATCTGAGCACAAGCTCAACGATTGAGCTTTTCTCCCTTAGTTTGCAGGCTAAGAAAAATCGCCGGAGGTCTCATACCTCTTGACGTGGGCACGAGCCTGAAATCCCAATTTCAGCCCTCGAAACATCTCATATGTTCCGCGACGTTTCGAAAACGTCTTTGGTGCCTCTACTTAAACCATTTAACTGAACTATCACGTAGTTATCAAAACGTGTATGTTCGATGTTCGAAACATCCACAAACGACGTTTGGGGTTTAGCACACTAAGCGGTGCATTAAGGACATAAGCTATCTACTGTCTGCATAATTGCTACTTTCAACTTTCAACTATATTTTCTCTAGGAACATATCTAAAACAGTAGAACTATAGCGTGAGCTACGACATAATTTGCAAAAGGTCTTTTGACTATGTTCAGGATAATTAAGTTCATCTTATGAACTCCCACTCAGATAGACATCCCTCTAGTCATCTAAGTGATTACACGATCCAAGTCAACTAGGCCGTGTCCGATCATCACGTGAGACGGACTAGTTAACGTCGGTGAACATCTTCATGTTGATCGTATCTACTATACGACTCATGCTCGACCTTTCGGTCTCCGTGTTCCGAGGCCATGTCTGCACATGCTAGGCTCGTCAAGTTAACCCTAAGTGTTTTCGTTGTGTAAAACTGTCTTACACCCGTTGTATGTGAACGTAAGAATCCATCACACCCGATCATCACGTGGTGCTTAGAAGCGACGAACTGTAGCAACGGTGCACAGTTAGGGGAGAACACTTCTTGCAATTTTGTAAGGGATCATCTTATTTACTACCGTCGTCCTAAGTAAACAAGATGCATAAACATGATAAACATCACATGCAATCAAATAGTGACATGATATGGCCAATATCATTTTGCTCCTTTTGATCTTCATCTTCGGGGCTCCATGATCATCATCGTCACCGGCATGACACCATGATCTCCATCATCATGATCTCCATCATCGTGTCTTCATGAAGTTGTCACGCCAACGACTACTTCTACTTCTATGGCTAACGCGTTTAGCAATAAAGTAAAGTAAGTTACATGGTGTTCTTCAATGACACGCAGGTCATACAAAAATAAAGACAACTCCTATGGCTCCTGCCGGTTGTCATACTCATCGACATGCAAGTCGTGATTCCTATTACAAGAACATGATCAATCTCATACATCACATATATCATTCATCACATCCTTTTGGCCATATCACATCACATAGCATACCCTGCAAAAACAAGTTAGACGTCCTCTAATTGTTGTTGCATGTTTTACGTGGCTGCTATGGGTTTCTAGCAAGAACGTTTCTTACCTACGCAAGACCACAACGTGATATGCCAATTGCTATTTACCCTTCATAAGGACCCTTTTCATCGAATCCGTTCCGACTAAAGTGGGAGAGACTGGCACCCGCTAGCCACCTTATGCACCAAGTGCATGTCAATCGGTGGAACCTGTCTCACGTAAGAGTACGTGTAAGGTCGGTCCGGGCCGCTTCATCCCACAATACCGTCGAAACAAGATTGTACTAGTAACGGTAAGCATATTGAACAACATCAACGCCCACAACTACTTTGTGTTCTACTCGTGCAAAGAATCTACGCAATAGACCTAGCTCATGATGCCACTGTTGGTGAACGTAGCAGAAATTCAAAAATTTTCCTACGTAACACCAAGATCTATCTATGGAGAGACCAACAACGAGTAGAAAGGGGAGGAGAGTTTGCATCTACATACCCTTGTAGATCGCTAAGCGGAAGCGTTCAAGTGAACGGGGTTGATGGAGTCGTACTCGTCGTGATTCAGATCACCGATGATCAAGTGCCGAACGGACGGCACCTCCGCGTTCAACACACGTACAGCCCGGTGACGTCTCCCACGCCTTGATCCAGCAAGGAGAGAGGGAGAGGTTGAGGAAGACTCCATCCAACAGCAGCACAACGGCGTGGTGGTGGTGGAGGAGCGTGGCAATCCCGCAGGGCTTCGCCAAGCACCATGGGAGAAGAGGAGGAGGGAGAGGGGCAGGGCTGCACCAACGAGAGATCAAATCATGTGTTATGGGCAGCCCCATGCCTCAATATATATAGGGGGGAAGGGGGCTGCGCCCCCCTTTAGGGTTTTCCCACCCCTAGGGGCGGCGGCCAGCCCTAGATGGGTTTTGGGGTGCGGCCAAGGAAGGGGGGAGGAGTCCATCCTCCCTAAGGCACCTCGGAGGTGCCTTCCCCCTCGAGGACTCTTCCCTCTAGGGTTCCCTAGGCGCATGGGCCTCTTGGGGCTGGTGCCCTTGGCCCATGTAGGCCAAGGCGCACCCCCTACAGCCCATGTGGCCCCCCGGGGCAGGTGGCCCCACCCGGTGGGCCCCCGGGACCCTTCCGGTGGTCCCGGTACAATACCGATGACCCCGAAACTTGTCCCGATGGCCGAAACAGGACTTCCTATATATAAATCTTTACCTCCGGACCATTCCGGAACTCCTCGTGACGTCCGGGATCTCATCCGGGACTCCGAACAACATTCGGTAACCACATACTAGCTTCCTTTATAACCCTAGCGTCATCGAACCTTAAGTGTGTAGACCCTACGGGTTCGGGAGACATGCAGACATGACCGAGACGTTCTCCGGTCAATAACCAACAGCGGGATCTGGATACCCATGATGGCTCCCACATGTTCCACGATGATCTCATCGGATGAACCACGATGTCAAGGACTCAATCGATCCCGTATTCAATTCCCTTTGTCTATCGGTATGTTACTTGCCCGAGATTCGATCGTCGGTATACCGATACCTTGTTCAATCTCGTTACCGGCCAGTCACTTTACTCGTTCCGTAACACATCATCTCGTGATCAACTCCTTGGTCACATTGCGCATATGATGATGTCCTACCGAGTGGGCCCAGAGATACCTCTCCGTTTACACGGAGTGACAAATCCCAGTCTCGATTCGTGCCAACCCAACAGACACTTTCGGAGATACCTGTAATGCACCTTTATAGCCACCCAGTTACGTTGTGACGTTTGGTACACCCAAAGCATTCCTACGGTATCCGGGAGTTGCACAATCTCATGGTCTAAGGAAAAGATACTTGACATTGGCAAAGCTCTAGCAAATGAACTACACGATCTTTTGTGCTAGTCTTAGGATTGGGTCTTGTCCATCACATCATTCTCCTAATGATGTGATCCCGTTATCAACGACATCCAATGTCCATAGCCAGGAAACCATGACTATCTGTTGATCACAACGAGCTAGTCAACTAGAGGCTCACTAGGGACATATTGTGGTCTATGTATTCACACGTGTATTACGATTTCCGGATAATATAGTTATAGCATGAATAAAAGACAATTATCATGAACAAGGAAATATAATAATAACACTTTTATTATTGCCTCTAGGGCATATTTCCAACACTAAGGGTGCCATCTTGTAAGGTCTCCTAGAGATTAGAGCGGTACCTGGGATAAGACCTATGACGAACTCTACATCTCTGTCAGGTGGAACACCTGGCAGTTCCTCTGGAAAGACATCCGAAAAGTCACGGACTACCGGGATATCTTCAAGGTCTGGAAGAGGGCTGGCATTAAGATAATAGAGCTGACACTTTGCAACTCTGGTGGAGACAGTGACTATCTTGCCAGATGGGTGTGTAAGTTGAACAGATATGGTGAAACAATCAATCTTGGCATGATGAGCTGTCATCCAGTCCATACCCAAGATGATGTTAATATCTGAGGACTTGAGGGCTACAAGTGATGCAAGAAATACAAGTCTATCAACAAGGATTTCATTACCATAGCTGATTCTGGTGGTTTGCCATCTAGACCCTAGGGTTTGGATTTCAAGTGGTGCTGACATATCACAAAATGACATGTCGTGCAAACGAGCATAGCCTTCAGAAATGAAAGAATGAGATGCTCCAGTATCGAACAGAACCGATGCTGGATGACAATTGACAAGGAGTGTACCAAGAACGACATCCAGATCATCATGAGCGTCTTTAGCAGAGACGTGATGCACACGTCCACGTTTAGTGTGAGCTGGCTTGGCACTGATCACCTTGCGTGATGGCTTACCACGGCCAACAGACTTCTCAGGCGGGGGTGGAGCATAACTACTCTGAGAGCAGTCACGTGCATAGTGTCCTGGCTTCCCGCATGTGAAGCAAGTCCCTGAAGTTGGATGTGGACCCGCACTGACAAGCGGTCTACCAGTAGGCCTAGGTGGAGCATAGACTGAGCCGGGGGAGGCGCCACATGAGATGGCCTCGGTGAATATCCGGGAGGAAGAGCGGAGTTTGGAACCCAAACCCGGCGCTTCTGAGAACCAGAACCGGAAGAAGATCCCAAATCACGGGTGTGCTTACGAGACTCCTCGTAAGTGAGCTGAGCTGTCTCTGCATTAATAGCCTTGTTCACCAGAGCCTGGAACATATCACAATGATGCAGGTGGAGATCACGACGCAACTTGGGGTTGAGACCCTTCCGGAACCTAGCCTGCTTCTTGGCGTCCGTGGACACCTCTTCTGTGGCATAGCGGGTGAGGTTCTCGAACTCTCTGCTGTAAGCATCAACAGCCATCTTACTCTGGGTGAAACTACAGAAATCTTCTCTCTTGCGATCGATGAGGGTTTTAGGAATGTGATGCTCGCGAAAAGCCTCAGTGAAATCTCTCCAGGTTGGAATCTGGCTAGCTGGAAGCATAGCCTCATAGTTCTGCCACCAATGACTAGCAGGACCTTCCCGGTGGTATGTGGCATAGGTGACCTTGTCATCTTCAACTACGTTTGCGGAACGCATCTTATGAGTGATGCTACGGAGCCAGTCATCTGCATCGAGTGGCTCGATGGAGTGATGAAAGGTAGGTGGGTGCAAGCGAATGAAGTCATGAATGGTCACAGATCCTTTGAACTGATGTGCGGTGTTCTCCTCGATATGTGCCAACAAGCGGTTAGACTCACTCTTGTTTCTCTCCATTTCTAACATGAACTCTGCCAACGAAGGCTGGTCGGGAGGATCCTCATCCCTACCATCTCCGTGATTCTGGCTACGAGCAACAGAACTTCGCTTAACTGATGACATCCTGAGAAACGAAACCAAGGACGGATCAGCATCAACTCTAGACTACCGAATGTAGGATAAGGAAATTAGTAACTCTCAAACTCCTAGGGCAATTCCGGCAGCATAACGGCACTAAAATGCCCAGAATGAGACATCCTGCTAAAATGGGGTAGTAACATACTCAACATCATCACTCAAGGTTCTGAGATAGTAGTAAACAGGCTACACCGTAAGTACTCGAAACTGGGATATGAATCTGACCAACCAATCCCATGGAACTACGGAGTAGTAACACGTGATCCTGATAGACGGAAGAGAAAGCCTAGTTCCTTAACCCCGTAGGAAAGGTAGGATGACTCAGATCAGAAGGCCATGAGGTATAAGGAGTAAAAAGAGCCTTACGTTCCTTCCCACAATCAATTCCCTTACATAACTAAAGATTTTCTACACTCAACTTCGACCAGTTTGGCTTGGTAATCCTACAGGCAGTCAGGCTCTGATACCAAAGCTGTCAGGACCCCGATTCTATGCCACACCGATCTAGCATGTAACACCTCATATCACTTTGCGGCCTCACGCACGGTATTCCCACGGGTGTCGGCTTACCATGCCCGGGACCGTTTGCGCCTTTTGGCACACGTATATGATGGTGTCGCTAGCATCCATATGACAAGAACCCGGGCTGACATGGCTAGTCGTGAACCCAAAGTGGCACTAACTTACAGGGACAGGCATACATGACCCAGCAACGAACGTGTCGGTCATCAGTGAGTGAATCCGGGCTCTAGCAACTGGGCTAGCAGGACTCTGGTAAACCGGGCTGTAGCAGGCTAACAGGACTCCGGCAGACACCGCATGACATTTCCCCGAAGGGATAGACACAGGAACGAAGAAGGACACATGCCGGCCAGCCTAAGTGTTCTGGAGCAGTAGCAAGCTACCAGGGCTCAGTGGAAACACTAGGAGATTTTTCCCGGTAAGAGAGGCTACTAAGGATAAACAACTAGATAGTCAGATCCCACACATAGCAATACACATTACACGTATGCATAACATGCAAGTATGTGTTGTACAACATGGCATCACAACATAACTCAACAACTCATATAAATAAAGGCTCAGAAGAGCCATCATAGCATGTATTACAAGCAGGGGTCAGATGACCCAACATTCAGAGCAATCAAGCAACAAACGGAAGCATTACATGTCTGAGTACAGACATCTACAATGAAAAAGGCTGAAGAGCCTGACTATCTACAACATCCGATCAAGATCGTAGCTGAGGTACAAGCTACTTGTCGAAGCCCACGAGAACACTAGTAAGACCGAAGTCTCCGCTGCAAAAATATAAATAAAGCAACATGAGTACAAAGTTACTAAGCAAGACTTACATCAGATCCTATCATACATGCATTTGTATCAAGAAGGTAATGTGGGGTTTAGTTGCAGCAAGCCAGCTTTGACTCAGTGGCTATCCTGTTCTATGACTACGAGAACTTCTTTGAGGTGATATGGCGCACACGAGTCCACTAATCACCACACAATACACTGCTATGGATTCATCCCCGTATCCCTACGAGAAGGCCATCCATAGCACTCACACTTGTCTTGAGCATTTTAGAGTATCCACTTCAAGTTGTCTATGTACCATGTAAGCATCCAAGAAGTCCATAACCGCGGACCTGGCTATTCTAATAGATCATGTTAACCCTTCAGGCGTGTACTTCTTCACACACGCTCTCGCCACTTACCGCCATGTACACGTCATGTATCTCGGCAACCTTCAAGCGGAAGCCTGGCGAGGGTGTCGGCCACGACTTGACTAACCACACAAGACTCTAGCCCAGGTTTATCGCCTATTCGGGTTCCATCCGCAAGGAGATCCGGCCGGGGTGTCACTTACGGCCCCAAACGATGTGTGCAGGGTTCTCGAGCCCACCATCCGGGTGCCACTCGGTACACCAGGCCACGTGTGCCTAGTCTGTCCCAAGCCCACCCTGTCGGGTGCCACTTGGTAGAAAAATAGCACTACCTACAAACACCAAAAACTAGTTGCGACTCCTGGACAGAGATCAAGTTGGTTAATAAGTCGAGAGAGTCAATTAAGGATCCCAATGTGTGGTAGTATCGAGTCATTGGACAACATACATAGAACTCAGTGCTTAAGGACGGTTCTAGTGAGACAGCCCACCATGTACTCCTACATGGCCTCTCACCACTACCTTTACCAAATCGTGTTCACACACTTCACTCTCAGCATCAGAACATATCGTAACACTCCAATTCATTCCCAATGAATCAGACCTGACACAACTCTAAGCAATAGCAGGCATAGCATGGTAGGAACACAACATGGCTCAATCAACTCCTACACATGCTAGTGGGTTTCAACTATTTACTGTGGCAATGACAGGTCATGTAGAGGAATGGGTTCAACTACCGCAGCACAAAGTAGCAGATGAATCGTTGTTGTCCTAATGCAATAGCTGAGAGCAGGAGCGACAGAGTAGGATTGTATCGGAATGAACAAGGGGGTTTGCTTGCCTGGTAGATCAAAAAGGGGGCACTGCTCCTCAAACAGGTACCTGGAACGGTCTCCGGAGCAGGACCTATCGAGAAGGAACGGTGTCGGCAATCAATACACAAGCATATGCAACAATATGATGCATGAACATGGCATGTAGATGTGATGTGGTTTGTGCTAATGCAGCTAGCATTCTATTTGGATGAAGTCCATTTGAATCAAGGATTCAAATGCAACTCCAAGTAAGATCTTTATAAATGCCACTTTTAGTGTTTCACTTATACAGTAGGTATAAGTTGGTTTTTCATGCATGAAACTGGCACAAATGGATAGATTGCATTTTTGTGATAATTTTACATATATAACTTATTTCAATCTGAGTTACGGTTGAATTTCTATGATTTTTTTTAAGTTTTGCTAATTTTTTGGAATTTCCTAATTTAAAAGGATTAAACTAATTCCAGAAAAGAAATAATGGCGTCAGCCTGACGTCAGCGTGACGTCAGCAGGTCAAAGGCGCCAGCCCAGGTCAAACCTGACGGCTGGGACCCACATGTCAGTGTAACATCTAACTAACAGAGTTAGTTAGTGTTAGGTTAGCGCTAACCTAGGTTAATTAGGGCTTGGGCCCACCTGTCAGTGAGACAACTAATTAACTGAGTTAATTAGCGCTAACTAAACTAACACCTAAACTAAACAGGGGCATGGCCCACGCGTCAGTGACCCTGGGGGGTCAAACCCCAGGTCAAACAAGTCAAACCCGCCGGCGGTTAGTCGTCGGCGAGATCCGCGGCGTACTTGTGCCCCGGGTTTCCTCTGTGGTGCTCCAAATGACGCGCGCCTAGGCGCGTTGGAGAGCTAGCTCGATGGCGCGTCGGGCGGTGGCCGTGGCTGGGCCTGGGATGGCCGGAGTCGACGGCGGCGAGCTCGGTTGCGGCCGCCGGAGTTCGATCATTCACAAGAGCGCGTTTGGAGCTCGAAGACGAGAGAAGCAAAGCGCTAGGGATGCTCTACGTGGCCCTACGAGCTTGTTGGACTCGCCGGGGTGACCAAATGGTCACCGAAGCTGCGTCGAAGGCGAGCTCGGGCGGCGGCAAAGGTTCGGCCATGGTGGAGACAACAGCTAGAGGGTGAGCGCGACCAGGGGAGAGAGGGGAGATGAAGCAGGGGCTCACGGGGAGGTGGATGGTGCAGACGGCAGGGTCAAGGAAGCGTGGGCTGTCGCGAATCGACGGCGGTGATCCACGGCGGCCGAGGCAAAGACGACGATGATGGCGATGAAGCAGGGCCTCCGGGCGTTGCGTAGCTCCATGGAGGGGGCAAGGCAGTCGCGGCGGAGCTTCTAGGCTCAGTGGCAGGGCGAGGGGTGGCCGGTGGCTACGGCGGCGAGCAGCTGCTCTCTCCGGTGCGCTCGGGAAAGAGAGGGAGAGGGAGCTAGAGGAGGGGAGAGGCACGGGAGAGAGAGAAGAGCGTCGAGGGGCCGCGTGGCGTCTCCGGGGGGGTCGACGAAGCGAGCAGGGAGGCAGGAGGAGGTGGAAGCATGAGGTGGCCGCGAGTGCGTGCGCAGGCGACACGCCGGCGCCCTTCTGGCGCAAGGAGGAGGGCGACTGGCAGCGGTGGTGGGCTGGGCCAGCTCCTGGGCTACACAGTGCTGGGCCTGTGGGCTGAAGGTAGGCGCCAGGTAAGTTTTTCCCTGTTTTGTTTCTTTTCTATTTTCTGACATTTGTTTTGATTTAATAAAAACACTAAATCAATTTATTTTCTTATGCCAATTTTTGTAGGAACTAGTGGTATTATTCCAGAGATCCCAACAAGTGGCACAATTTTTGGACATATATTATATATATATAACATATATATATGCAAGGCAAAATAATTACTGGATTAATCCAAATGCCCCAAATAAATACTTATGAGCTCCTAAAAATATTGGTTTGATTTTTATCTCTGTCCAATATTTTCAGAGAGCAACATGAGCATTTTCTTGGACCCTTTTGGAGCAATTTTTATTTGGGTCATTTCCAGAAATGATTCTGAGGGTTTCACAAATCCTCATTTCAAATTTAAATGGAATTTAAACATGATGCACAAATGACTAACTAGTCTAGGTCATACCAGAACTAGGGATGTGACACCCCAAAGAACTGATGGAAGTTCATCGAACCAGGCGCCTGCTGCGTGCTTGAGATTACGCATCAGTCAGGGCTTTAATCCTTTGAGAATCAAGCCATTTGCTCTTTTTGCTTGTCCATTTGACTGGGGGTGGGAGACTGAAGCATAGTCGACTCGTGTGCCTTGGGAAGCGCAGAATGCTCTGAAATCATCAAAATCAAAGTTCGACCCGTTGTCAGTGATGATGTTGTGCGGAACTCCATATCTAAATGTCAATTCTCTGATGAAGCTGACGGCAGTACTGGCTTCAAGATTCTTGATAGGCTTGGCGTCAATCCATTTGGTAAACTTGTCGACTGCTACAAGCACATGAGTGAAGCCACTCCTACCAGTCCTCAGGGGTCCAACCATATCCAATCCCCAAACAGCAAAGGGCCAGACGAGTGGAACGGTCTTCAGGGCTGACGCAGGCTTGTGGGACATATTGGAGTAAAACTAGCAGCCTTCACATTTGTCGACTATATCTTTTGCCATTTCATTTTCTCGTGGCCAAGAAAATCCAGCTCGGTATGCTTTGGCCACAATGGTCCGAGAGGACGCATGGTGGCCACAGGTCCCCGAGTGGATGTCGTTGAGGATCACTCGACCTTCTTCTGGTGTTATGCATTTTTGGCTGACTCCAGTTACACTTAATTTCTCTGAACAGTTGTCCTCTTATTACAGTAAAGGCTTTGGATCGACGGACGATCTGTCGAGCCTCCTCTTCATCCTCTGGGAGTTCCTTCCTACGGATATACGCAATGTATGGTACTGTCCAGTCGGGAGTGATGACCAAAACCTCCATGATCAGGTCGACCACGGCTGGGACTTCAACTTCAGTCGGATCTGTGGCACTCTTAGGCTGCGGGGGCTCTTCAGTGAAAGGATCTTCTTGAATTGAAGGTGTATGAATGTGTTCCAAAAACACATTGCTGGGAATGGCTTCTCTCTTGGAACCTATCTTTGCCAAATCATCGACCACTTGATTTTTCAGTCGGGGTATATGATGGAGCTCTAACCCCTCAAACTTCTTTTCCAACTTCCTCACCGCATTACAGTAACCAGTCATAGCTGGGCTTCTGACGTCCCACTCCTTCATCACTTGATTGACTACCAAATCTGAGTTGCCATAGACCATGAGGCGACGGACGCCGAGTGAGATGGCCATACGTAACCCATATAAGAGTGCTTCATATTTCACTTTGTTATTGGAGAAATCAAAGTGAATCTGGAGAACATATCTGAGCTTGTCTCCTTGGGGGGATACCAGTACCACCCCGGCACCGGAACCATTCAGCATCTTAGAGCCATCAAAGAACATGGTCCAGTGCTCCGAGTGGACTTGAGTCGGCAGTTTCTGTTCGATCCACTCGGCGAGGAAATCTAATATTGCTTGGGACTTGATAGCTTTCTTTGCCTCAAACTTGACATCCAAGGGAAGGAGTTCAATCGCCCACTTTGCCACTCGACCAGTTGCATCTCTGTTGTTCAGAATCTTTGATAATGGAGCGTCGCTGACGACTGTAATGGAATGATTAGAGAAGTAATGAGCAACCTTCTTCGTGGTCATATAAATCCCATAAACCAGCTTCTAATAATGTGGATATCTTTGCTTTGATGGAGTCAAAACTTCAGAAACATAATATACTGGGCGCTGAACTTTATAGGCTTTTCCTTCTTCTTCCCGCTCGGCCGTAAGTACTGTACTGACAGCTTGTCCAGTGGCTGCAATGTAAAGTAGTAAAGGCTCTTTGCTGACTGGGGCAACAAGCACCGGCTGGGTAGAAAGTAGGGCTTTGAGCTCTGCAAATGTTGCATCAGCTTCAGGAGTCCACTCGAACTTATCAGACTTCTTCATCAGTCGGTAAAGAGGCAATGCCTTTTCACCGAGGCGAGAAATGAATCGACTTAAGGCGGCCAAACAACCAGTAAGCTTCTGGACATCGTGCACACGCACAGGGCGTTTCATTCGGAGAATGGCACCAACTTTCTCTGGGTTAGCGTCGATCCTCCGTTCGGAAACGAGGAAGCCGAGTAATTTTCCGCCCGGAACTCGGAATGTGCACTTTGATAGATTAAGCTTGATATCATACCTTCTGAGGTCGGCAAAGGTTTCAGCAAGGTCAGCCAACAGGTCAGAACCTTTATGTGACTTGACCATAATGTCATCCATGTAAGCTTCCACATTCCGACTAATTTAAGTGAGTAAACACTTCTGAATCATCCTCATGAATGTGGCTCCAGCATTCTTCAGGCCAAATGGCATGGTGACATAACAGAAGCACCCAAATGGAGTGATGAAATCTGTTTTTATCTAATCGGGTCCATACAGTCGGATCTGATGATACCCGGAATAGGCATCCAAAAAGGACAAGCGCTCACACCCCGTAGTCGAGTCGACTATTTGGTCGATGCGGGGGAGAGGAAAGTGATCTTTCAGGCAGGCCTGATTGATATGCTTGAAGTCAATGCACATGCGATGTGAATTGTCCTTCCTGGGGACCATGACAACATTGGGTAGCCACTCGGAGTGGTAAATCTCTCAGATAAACTCAGCTGCTAGGAGCCGAGCCACTTCTTCACCAATTGCTTTTCTCTTCTGTACGGTGGACCGTCAAAGATGTTCTTTGACTGGTTTCACTTTTGGGTCGACCCGCAAACGGTGCTCAGCCAGTCCCCTAGGAACACCCGGCATGTCAGAAGGTTTCCATGCAAAGATGTCCCAGTTCTCATGGAGGAACTAGATGAGCGCTTCTTCCTATTTGGAGTTGAGTGTTGTCCAAATGTGAGTTGGAGCAGCATTGGATCGGTCGGGTGAATATGAATCGGCTTTGTTTCACCAGACGACTGAAATGTTGAATCTGTGGCAGGCTTCTTAGCTCGCAACAAATCACTTGGATCTGCATTTTTTGATACCCCTGCAATTCCACTACTGCCATTTGTGCATCGGCGATCTTTGAGCCTTCCTGGAAGCACTCTTCTGCCTTCTTCCGATTGCCAGTGATAGTGATCACTCCTTTAGGACCAGGCATCTTCAATTTGAGGTACACGTAACATGGTCGAGCCATAAAACGTGCATAAGCCGGCCTGCCCAGAATAGCATGATAAGCACTCTAGAAATCTACGACTTCAAACATCAACTTTTCTTTGCGTTAATTCTTGGAATCATCAAAAACCACATCGAGGGCGATCTGACCAAGTGACTCAGCCTTCTTGCCAGGAATAACACCATGGAGGCGTGGGTACTCGATGACGATCATACTACTCACGGTTTCTGTACTGACCCTGTCGATCACCACGTCCCTCATGCCTTGGAGGCGACCTCGGGCTGTGAGCCGACTGAACTATATCTGCCATTACAGATCTACTATGAATCCTATTCCGAGACTGTGACACTGCTGTGTTCTGCTCTCCCGCCGCCCGAGGCAAAGCCCGGATCTGCATCCAACCTCTGCCAGCTTCCAACTGGGAAGGCTGAATCGACTCTACTATTTGGGAAGCAGCTGTGAGATTCTGGATCGGAGTTCGGTATACTTGGGTTGGAGGCGAAAAAGTTGTTGTCGACTAGACTGAGGAACTCGCTGCCGAGCAGGCTCGTCGAGTGCGTGCTGGAGGTTCTCTAGTCGAGTGCGCTCAGCCAAGTTGGCCAGGCGCGCCTCCTCCAAGGCCCGGGCCTCGGGGGTTTCTCCAACGATAGGAGTGTGAAGCGCATCCTTGTTACGGCGGCGAAGCTCTTCCCTCTGCTGCGAAGAGAGAGGCTCGGGGCGGTACTCCTCGTGGACACGCGACGGATCGCCTCCGCCATCACCACCGTCATCGCGGGGGAAGCCAGGTGGACTGCGCGGTCCATTGACCATCAGGACTTCTGCCGCGGGGTCACTGCTATCGCACTCGGATGCAGTCTCGATGGAGCCAGTCGAACAGGCCGTAGAGAGTTTCATCGGGCTCGATTGCCGTGACGTGTGGGGTGGCCGACTGGCGAGCCACCGCGTGTCTCACCCACCACTGGAGCCGCGACCGACCGGAATGCTTGCACCGGCGAGCGGAAAGGGATGAAGACGCCACAGAATTCGACCGATACTGGGTCGACGGCTGACGTAGAAGGATGCCGCGGATGCACGCGCGAAAGTGCGTCGCCCCGCGGACGGGGAGCGCCTCGACGTCGAGTGGAGCCTCTTGGAGCCAAGCGGAGTCATCGGAGACGAACACGAGCGCGCCGAGACGGATCTCGCGATCCTCGGCCAATCCTCCGCCTGAAACAATGCTGATGGGGATCGGAAAAATTGCAACTTCTCCAACAAGTCGCTAAGACACCTGCCCCACGGTGGGCGCCAACTGTTGTGGTTCTAAGTCTGACAGTAGAATGGGGGGTAGGGATGTAGAGGCAAGATCCTAGCTATGGAGAAGTTGTACGCACGAGTTTTACGAGTTCAGGGCCTTCTTGGAGGAAGTAACAGCCCTACGTCTCGGTGCCCGGAGGCGGTCGACTGGATTATATGCGTGTGTGTTATAGGGGGTGCGAACCCCTGTCACTGAGGAGGGGGGTGGCTTATATAGAGTTCGCCAGACCCCTCCGATACTCAATTACACAGGGTTTAAGAAACATTAATTAAGACAGGGCGTTACTGGTAATGCTAGTAATAAAGTGACTTAATGACCATTAAAGCTACATAGTGGCCGACCATTGCAGTATGGAATGGCTTTAGATCTTCTGGTGGTCGAGTGACAGTCTCCATGGTCAAGTGACTTCAAGTCTTCCGAGTGGAACGCTTCATGGTTGAGTGGATGATGATTCTTCTTCGAATGCTTCTGGTTTTTAGGGTGATGTCCTTGGGGAGGGTATCTTGGACATGCCTATGACCCTACCCTAGGTACATAGCTTCATCACATGGTGCGATTTTTATCAGAAAGCCGAGCATAAAAACTTTGAATAATTATTTCTCTAGGGAGCTCATGATTGGGGCATGAATATAACATTGATTTAAGCCTCCCCCAAGCTTGAGCGATGCTTTATCCTTCGCAAGGCCAAAAATTATATATATAATTGCGATCACGATGAACAAGATGCATAGGATAAAACTTCTGATGAAATTCCAATTTCAATCGTTTGTAGTTCCATGACCCCGTATCATCACATAGCCTATACCATGTCAATGCATCTCCCTTCAAAGATAAAGGGAAGACCTTCTTCTTAATAACATCACCGGGCACACCTGCAAGCTTAAATAATCCACAAACTTCATCCACATATATTAGGTGCTCATCAGGATGCTTTGTTCCATCTCCTGCAAAAGGATTAGCTAGCAGTCTTTCTAACATACCCGAACGAATTTCAAAGTAAACATTTTCATCTTCAGTAGGTTCAGTAGGTTGAGGAGCAACTCTTTGCTCTACTGGTCGGGGTGAAGATACCCCGAACAAGCCCTTCAGAGGATTACTTTCCATAGTAACAAGTGACAATAAATTTCAGCACACTATATATATATTTTTCCTTACCAAATTCCACCTACCAAAGGCGCTTCACTCCCCGTCAACGGTGCCAGAAAAGAGTCTTGATGACCCACAAGTATAGGGGATCTATCGTAGTCCTTTCGATAAGGAAGAGTGTCGAACCCAACAAGGAGCAGAAGGAAATGATAAGCGATTTTCAGCAAGGTATTCTCTGCAAGCACTGAAATAATAGGTAACAGATAGTTTTGTGATAGGATAATATGTAACAAGCAACAAGTAACAAAAGTAAATAAAGTGCAGCAAGGTGGCCCAATCCTTTTTGTAGCAAAGGACAAGCCTGGACAAACTCTTATATAGAGAAAAGCGCTCCCGAGGACACATGGGAATTATCGTCAAGCTAGTTTTCATCACGTTCATATGATTCACATTCGGTACTTTGATAATTTGATATGTGGGTGGACCGGTGCTTGGATGTTGCCCTTACTTGGACAAGCATCCCACTTATGATTAACCTCTACTGCAAGCATCCGCAACTATAACAAAAGTATTAAGGTAAACCTAACCATAGCATGAAACATATGGATCCAAATCAGCCCCTTACGAAGCAACGCATAAACTAGGGTTTAAGATTCTGTCACTCTAGCAACCCATCATCTACTTATTACTTCCCAATGCCTTCCTCTAGGCCCAAATAATGGTGAAGTGTCATGTAGTCGACGTTCACATAACACCACTAGAGGATAGACAACATACATCTCATCAAAATATCGAACGAATACCAAATTCACATGACTACTAATAGCAAGACTTCTCCCATGTCCTCAGGAACAAATGTAACTACTCACAAAGCATATTCATGTTCATAATCAGAGGAGTATCAATATGCATAAAGGATCTGAACATATGATCTTCCACCAAATAAACCAACTAGCATCAACTACAAGGAGTAATCAACACTACTAGCAACCTACAGATACCAATCCCAGACTTGGAGACAAGAATTGGATACAGGAGATGAACTAGGGTTTGAGAGGAGATGGTGCTGGTGAAGATGTTGATGGAGATTGCCCTCTCCCGATGAGAGGAGCGTTGGTGATGACGATGGTGATGATTTCCCCCTCCCGGAGGGAAGTGTCCCCGGCAGAACAGCTCTGCCGGAGCCCTAGATTGGTTCCGCCAAGGTTCCGCCTCGTGGCAGCGGAGTCTCGTCCCAAAAGCTTTCTTATGATTTTTCTTCGGAAGAAAGACTTCATATAGCAGAAGATGGGCACTCGAGGGCCAACAGGGGGCCCACGAGGCAGGGGGCGCGCCTAGGGGGTAGGGCGCGCCCCCACCCTCGTGGACAGGTGGAGGCCCCCCTGACGTATTTCTTCCGCTCAGTATTTTTTATTATTTCCAAAAATAACTTTCGTGGAGTTTCAGGACTTTCGGAGTTGTGCAAAATAGGTCTCTAATATTTGCTCCTTTTCCAGCCCAGAATTCCAGCTGTCGGCATTCTCCCTCCTTATGTAAACCTTGTAAAATAAGAGAGAAAAGACATAAGTAAGGTGACATAATGTGTAATAACAGCCCATAATGCAATAAATATCGATATAAAAGCATGATGCAAAATGGACGTATCAATTAGTATGTATTATTTCCAATAAGTCAGTTGCTCGCTCCATTGTTCTGGAGAACGGAGTCTTAGTCATTTTTCCCATGAGGCATGGTTCGCAAGCATCAACTGATTCATAATCAAGTGATTCCAAGAGCCCATCAGCATGGATTTTCTTCATGCGCTTTACACCAATATGACCTAAATGGTAGTGCCACAAATAAGTTGCACTATCATTATTAACTTTGCATCTTTTGGCTTCAATATTATGAATATGTGTATCACTATGATCGAGATTCAATAAACCATTCACCTTAGGTGTATGACCGTTGAAGGTTTTATTCATGTACACAGAACAACAATTATTCTCTGACATTAAATGAATAACCGTATTGCAATAAACATGATCAAATCATATTCATTCTTAACGCAAACACCAAACAACATTTATTTAGGTTCAACACTAATCCCGAAAGTATAGGGAGTGTGCGATGATGATCATATCAATCTTGGAACCACTTCCAACACACATCGTCACTTCACCCTTAACTAGTCTCTCTTCATTCTGCAACTCCTTTCGAGTTACTAATCTTAGCAACTGAACTAGTATCAAATACTGAGGGGTTGCTATAAACACTAGTAAAGTACACATCAATAACATGTATATCAAATATACCTTTGTTCACTTTGCCATCCTTCTTATCCGCCAAATACTTGGGGTAGTTCTACTTCCAGTGACCAGTCCCTTTGCAGTAGAAGCACTTTAGTCTGAGGCTTAGGTCCAGACTTGGGCTTCTTCACTTGAGCAGTAACTTGCTTGCCGTTCTTCTTGAAGTTCCCCTTCTTCCCTTTGCCCTTTTCTTGAAACTAGTGGTCTTGTCAACCATCAACACTTGATGCTTTTCTTGATTTCTACCTTCGTCGATTTCAACATCACGAAGAGCTTGGGAATTGTTTTCGTTATCCCTTGCACACTACTAGGGAAAAGCCTAGCAGCAGTGCGGGTTTTGGGCCTATCAGTAGCGCGGGCAGGAGCGCTACTGATAAGGCGCTACTGCTAATGCTTAGCAATAGCGCTTCTGGACCCACGCTACTGCTAAATTGACTTAGTAGTAGCGCTTCTTCAGAACATCGCTACTGGTAATTAGTAGTAGGGCTTCTCCTCTCTCGCGCTACTACTAGTATTTGGTATTTTATTTCTTTTCTATTTCATGTTGTATTCATACACCTTTACACAAGTTTTCATACAACAGGAATTTAGAGATTGTTTTTACATCATAATGAGTTATTACATCATGGGGTGAAAGAACCGTGGACTAGTTTCAAGTGGATGTCCATCCACTTGAAACTAATCCGCGGTTCTTTCACCCAATGATATAATAATATCATCATCATCATCATATCATTAACAACTTATCATCATAATACATCATTGTCATATAACACCTCCTCAAGATCATCGTTTTCATCATTGACATCACATAACACCTCCTCAAGATTATCATTATCAACTCTAACACATTACCACATAATAAACATATTGTACCTCATAGGACCTATTACATTCGATTAAGACCTACTACATTTTCTAAGGTAAACTAGCATAAAACAAGATAGCCCCTGACTCTCCATTATCGAGAATGGAGATTAGCATGTCTCCAATTCTTGCCTTTCGCTGAATGTTACTTCCAAGAACCTCCTTGCGAATGTCCATACATTTCTTCCATTCTTTGATGAACATGTGTTCACGGGTTCTAGAAATCCGATATGCACAGGTGAGCTCCGTAGATTTACCTGGCAGTATGTTCAGAACTGAGAGGCGACCATGCAGAGACATCAGATGAGGCACATAATCCATCGGGAGTTTATGTTGAAAAACATAATAATAACTTCGTACTTAGCAATGATGTACTAGTTTTAGAAGTATGCAAAAGATGCACGGATGTCGTAATAGTAAAAAATCTTACCAGGGTATCTCCAGAGAAGTTATCGTGGTTCAACACATGCACTAGTGGCACGTATTCACCATAATTTGGAGGAGTTCGATAATAGACATTGTAATTCTCAAGAAGAGTACAAAATGCGATCAGATGATTTTTCTCCTTATACGTTAATTCGGTGCCATCGGTGTAGTGGGTTTTATCTACCATCTTCCACACAGTCTTTGAAGAATCAAAATAAGCTATCAATGGAAATAAACTATCAACTATTTTGAAATAAACAATATAAATTTGTTAATAACTATGTTTGAGAAACTCACATAGCGGTACAATCGGAAGCGTATCAACAAGGACCCAAATGTCCATGTTGTCTTCCTCGATGTCAGGATCACCAAGATCCATGGTGGCAATCATACCCTCATAAAAACCATACATTTTGCAAAGTGCTTCCCAATTTTGGCAACCAAAATGGGTTACGCTCTGAGCATTGCACAGATTTACTTCAAAATCCATATCATGATGGGTCCTTAGGTCTATTTTCTTTGGTTCGAAATTTTCATGGTCTTCAAAACCCATCCTCTCCAAGACATAGCGTCTTGCATGGCATGGGATAAGCTAGTCGAATTGTAACATATGAAAATTAGACGTTGAAATAGTTGAAGTCATGCTTAATTATGAAAAAAACACTTGTCGTTGTTGGGTACCGTTTCACAATCGAAGGTCTCCTCGAGCTTAATGCTGAAGCGTCGATCTTCGTCCAGCCGAACGAACCTGTCGCACATACCTCGATCGTCGTGGCACCAACTACACTCCCCCGGGAGATTGTCGTCATCCGAGTACGACATTTCCTATAATCATAATTCAAAGATTAAACTTGTACATATTCTAGCACAAGTCATGCCAGAATTCACGAAATAATCTGGCATGACCTTTGCTAAAAAAGGACATATCGAGCGCCTGAAATTTGCCGGAACGGAAATTAATCAACACTCCGGCAAAACATAGGCCACTCGGAGATGTAAACTGAACATGAACGGCCACTTGGGCAACCACATATCATATTTGAGCAACAACACAAGGATATTTGGCTGGTCTCACCTCGATGTCAGAGGGGGTCGGTGACTGGGACGACGGCGGGGATGTCGGAGGGGGTCGGTGATGGGGACGACGGTGGTCACCTGAAACCATATAAGTTATCAGTAATACATCCCGAATAATTGCTTAAACTAAAAAGTAACAACAAATATGACATGTTCAACTAGTTTTATTAATTCAACTAGTTCTTACTAAATATAAACTTACTATAAATAGAAAAAACTAGTTCTTTCTAAAAATAAAGTAGTTTAACTAGTTATATTAATTATCTTACTAAAAATACATTAGTTCTATTAATTCAACTAGTTCAACTAGTTTATTAATTTACTTACTAAACTAGTTCAACTACAACTAAAGTAGTTCAACTACCACTACTACTACTAAAAATCTAGTACTAACTAAGAAACATCTAGTACTAGCTATGAACCCTAAATTAACATCTACTACTACTAAATCTAGTACTAACTAG
>NC_041391.1:150800790-150850845 GCF_002162155.2 Triticum dicoccoides
ACTAACTAGTGGCAGGGGGTGGGGGGCGACGGAGAGGTAGCTAGGGGCGGCGAGGTCGAGGGCGGTGGGAGGAGGGCTGCCGGCGGAGGAGGGAGGAGGGGCGGCCGCAGGCGGAGGGAGGAGGGCGGCGGCGGAGGAGGGAGGGGCGGCCGCAGGCGGAGGGAGGATGTGCGAGGAGGAGGGAGGAGGGAAGGAAGGAGGGAGTACCTCGGTGGCGGACGGACGAAGGCGGCGGCGGCGGCGACGCACGATGATGGTTACGCGGGCGAGAGTGAGAGTGTGAGTGAGAGGGCCAGTCGTGCGCGTGGGGATAAGGTAGGGATAGTTGTAGCGTGTTTGCCAAAAAGCGCTACAGCTAATCTGAATAGCAGTAGCACTGTTTAGTATAATGCGCTACTCTTCTATAACTAGCGGGGGGCGAGGTCATGGCAACTATAGCAGTAGCGTTGTATGAGGTGGACGCGCTACTGCTATTTTTCTGTCAGCAGCGCGTTTTTGTAACACGCGCTGCTGCTAAATAGCAGTAGCGTGGTATTTTGAAGAGCGCTGTTGGTAAGATTCTGTGTATAGGCTTTTCCCTAGTAGTGGCATATTATAGTTCATCACGAAGTTCTAGTAACTTGGTGATAGTGACTAGAGAACTCTGTCAATCACTATCTTATCTGGAAGATTAACTCCCAATTGATTCAAGTGATTGTACTCCTCAGACATTCTGAGCACATGCTCATTAGCTGAGCAATTCTCCTCCATCTTGTAGGCAAAGTGCTTGTCAAAGGTCTCATACCTTTCGACATGGGCATGAGTCTGAAATACTAATTTCAACTCTTGGAACATCTCATATGCTCCGTGGCATTCAAAACGTCTTTGAAGCCCTGATTCTAAGCCGTAAAGCATGGTGCACTAAACTATCAAGTAGTCATCATATCGAGCTTGCCAAACGTTCGTAACGTCTGCATCTGCTCCTGCAATTGGTCTGTCACCTAGCGGTGCATCAAGAACATTATTCTTCTATGCAGCAATGAGGATAATCCTCAGATCACGGATCCAATCCGCATCATTGCAACTAACATCTTTCAACTTAGTTTTCTCTAGGAACATATCAAAAATAAAACAGTGGAGCTAAACGCGAGTTATTGATCTACAACATAGATATGCTAATACTATCAAGACTAATTTCATGATAAATTAAAGTTCAATTAATCATATTACTTAAGAACTCCCACTTAGATACGCATCCCTCTAATCATCTAAGTGATCACGTGATTCATATCAACTAAACCATGTCCGATCATCACGTGAGATGGAGTAGTTTTCCATGGTGAACATCACTATGTTGATCACATCTTCTATATGATTCACGCTCGACCTTTAGGTCTCCAGTGTTCAGAGGCCATATCTGCATATGCTAGGCTCGTCAAGTTTAACCCGAGTATTATGCGTGTGCAAAACTGGCTTGCACCCGTTGTATGTGAACGTAGGGCTTATCACGCCCGATCATCACGTGGTGTCTCGGCATGACGAACTTTTGCAATGGTGCATACTCAGGGAAAACACTTATACCTTGAAATTTAGTCAGAGATCATCTTATAATGCTACCGTCGATCTAAGCAAAATAAGATGCATAAAAGATAAACATCACAAGCAATCAATATAAGTGATATGATATGGCCATCATCATCTTGTGCCTTTGATCTCCATCTCCAAAGCACCATCATGATCACCATCGTCACCGGCGCGACATCTAGATCTCCATCGTAGCATCGTTGTCGTTTCGCCAACTATTGCTTCTACGACTATCGCTACCGCTTAGTGATAAAGTAAAGCAATTACATGGCGATTGCATTTCATACAATAAAGCGACAACCATATGGCTCCTACCAGTTGCCGATAACTCTGTTACAAAACATGATCATCTCATACAATAAAATTTAGCATCATGTCTTGACCATATCACATCAGAACATGCCCTGCAAAAACAAGTTAGACGTCCTCTACTTTGTTTTTGCAAGTTTTACATGGCTGCTATGGGCTGAGCAAGAACCGTTCTTACCTATGCATCAAAACCACAACGATATTTCGTCAAGTATGTGTTGTTTTAACCTTCACAAGGACCGGGGGTAGCCACACTCGATTCAACTAAAGTTGGAGAAACTGACACCCGCCAGCCACCTATGTGCGAAGCACATCGGTAGAACCAGTCTCGCGTAAGCGTACACGTAATGTCGATCCAGGCCGCTTCATCCAACAATACCGCCGAATCAAAGTATGACATGCTGGTAAGCAGTATGACTAGTATCGCCCACAACTCACTTGTGTTCTACTCATGCATATAACATCTACGCATAAACCTGGCTCTGATACCACTGTTGGGGAACGTAGTAATTTCAAAAAAATTCCTACGCACACGCAAGATCATGGTGATGCATAGCAATGAGAGGGAAGAGTGTTGTCCATGTATCCTCGTAGATCGTAAGCAGAAGCATTAAGACAGCGTGGTTGATGTAGTCATACGTCTTCACGATCCGACCAATCCAAGTACCGAACACACGGCACCTCCAAGTTCAGCACACGTTCAGCATGGTGACATCCCACGAACTCACGATCTAGCAGAGCATCGAGGGAGAGTTCCGTCAGCACGACGGCGCGATGACGGTGATGATGATGCTACCGACGCAGGGCTTCACCTAAGCACCGCTATCATACTTCTCCATCGTATATACTTTTCCAAACACTTTTGCCCTTGTCACTACTAGGGAAAAGCCTATACACAGAATCTTACCAGCAGCGCTCCTCAAAATACGACGCTACTGCTATTTAGCAGCAGCGCGTGATAGCAAAACGCGCTGCTGAAAGGAAAATAGCAGCAGCGCGTCCACACCAAACCGCGCTACTGCTCTAATTGCCATGACCTCGCAACCCAGCTAGTTATAGCAATAGCGCCCTATACTGAACCGTACTACTGCTATAGAAGTTAGCAGCAGCGCGCTTCTAAGAAAATCGCTACTGCTAAGATCAGTCCACAAGTTTAGTCTCACCTCGCTCCGCGAACAGGGTGTTTACCACCTTAAATATGTTACTTCTGAAACTATCACAACCAGTTGTTCTTCACTGAACTCTATGTGTAGAATTTGTGGCCGCAATATGAGTCCTCTCCGGGGACTCATATTGACAATTCAGATTGTACACAAAAAGATCATTGATGGCCAATCTATGTTTGCATTGACCTATTTTTGTATACTTACACTTAGCAGTAGCGCTTTATCCGCAAAGTGCTACTGGTAGTCCAACTTAGCAGTAGCGCGTAACAATGCACAGCGCTACTGCTATTCAGATTAGCTGCAGCGCATTTTGGCAAACGCGCTACAACTATCCCTATCTTATCCCCATGCGCACGACCGGCCCTCTCTCTCACTCACACTCTCACTCTCGCCCGCGCGCCGATAACCGCGTCGTCGTGCGTCACCGCCGCCGCCGCCTTCGTCCGTCCGCCGCCGAGGTACTCCCCTCCTTCCATCCCTCCACCCTCCTCCTCGCACATCCTCCCTCCGCCTGCGGCCGCCCCTCCCTCCTTCGCCACCGCCCTCCTCCCTCCGCCTGCGGCCGCCCCTCCTCCCTCCTCCGCCGGCAGCCCTCCTTCCACCACCCTCAATCTCACTGCCGCCACCCGAGCCCACCCAGCACCGCCGCCTCCCGATCCCGATCCCGCCTTCGCCGCTACTAGTTAACTAGGGCAGTATGATTAATAGTAGTTGTAGTTGAACTACTTTAGTTGTAGTTGAACTAGTTTAGTAAGTAAATTAATAAACTAGTTGAATTCATATGACTAATATATTTTTAGTAAGATAATTAATATAACTAGTTGAACTACTTTATTTTTAGAAAGAACTAGTTTTTTTTTGTTTATAGTAAGTTTATATTTAGTAAGAACTAGTTGAATTAATAAAACTAGTTGAACATGTCATATTTGTTGTTATTTTTTAGTTTAATCAATTATTCGAGATGTATTAGTGATAACTTATACGGTGTTTGCTTTTGCAGAAATCAAGGAGCCCCTCCATCATCCCCGCCGTCGTCCCCGTCATCGACCCCCTCCGACATCGAGGTGAGACCAGCCAAATATCCATGTATATCTTGTGTTTCTCAAATAGGATATGTTGTTGCCCAAGTGGCCGTTCATGTTCAGTTTACACCTCCGAGTGGCCTATGTTTTGCCGGAGTGTTGATTAATTTCCGTTCTGGCAAATTTCAGGCGCTCGATATGTCCTTTTTTAGCAAAGGTCATGCCGGATTTTTTTCGTGAATTCTGGCATGACTTGTGCTAGAATATGTAGGAAATATCGAGTGGCCTGGATTTTCTTGAAAAATAATGATCTTTGAATTGTACAAGTTTAATATTTGAATTATGAACATAGGAAATGTCGTACTCGGACGACGACAGTCTCCCGGGGGAGTGCAGCTGGTGCTACGACGATCGAGGTATGTGCGACAGGTTCGTTGAGCTGGACGAAGATCGGCGCTTCAGCATTAAGCTCGAGGAGACCTTCAATGTTGAAATGGTACGCAACAACGACAAGAGTTTTTTCATAATTAAGCATGACTTCAACTATTTCAACGTCTAATTTTCATCTTTTACAATTCGGCTAGCTTATCCCATGTCATGCAAGACGCTATGTCTTGGAGAGGATGGGTTTTGAAGACCATGAAAATTTTGAAACAAAGAAAATACACCTAAGGACCCATCATGATATGGATTTTGAAGTAAATCTGTACAATGCTCAAAGCGTAACCCATTTTGGTTGCCAAAATTGGGAAGCACTTTGCAAAATGTATGGTTTTTATGAGGGTATGATTGTCACCATGGACCTTGGTGATCCTGACATCGAGCAAGACAATATGGACATTTGGGTCCTTGTTGATACGCTTCCGATTCTACCGCAATGTGAGTTTCTCAAACATAGTTATTAACTAATTTATATTGTTTATTTCAAAATAGTTGACAGCTTATTTCCATTGACAGCTTATTTTGAATGTTCAAAGAATGTGCAGAAGATGGTAGGCAAAACCCACTACACTGATGGCTCTGAATTAACTTATAAGGAGAAAAGTCATGTGATTGCTTATTGTACTTATCTTGAGAATTACAACACCTATTATCAAACTCCTCCAAATTATGGTGAATACGTGCCACTAGTGCACGTGTTGAACCACTATAACTTCTATGGAGATACCCTGGTAAGATTTTTTACTATTACGACATCCGTGCATCTTTTGCATACTTCGAAAACTAGTACATCATTGCAACTATGAAGTTATTACTATGTTTTTCAACAGAAAATCATGATGGATTGTGTGCCTCATCTGATGTATCATAATGGTCGCCTTGCAGTTCTGAACATTCAGCCAGCTCAATCTAAGGAGCTCACCTGTGCATATCGGATTTCTAAAACCGGTGAACACATGCTAATCAAAGAATGGAAAAAATGTTTTGACATTCGCAAGGAGGTTCTTGGAAGTAACATTAAGCAAAAGGCAAGAATTGGAGACAGGATAATCTCCATTCTCCATAATGGAGAGTCAGGGGCTATCTTGTTTTTTGCTATTTTACCTTAGAGAATATAGTAGGTCCTAAGAGAATGTAGTAGGTCCTATGAGGTACAATATGTTTATTATGTGATACAATGTGTTAGAGTTGATGATGAGGAGTACTTGTGATTACGACTAGTGACCAATTTGCTATGTGATGTCTCATTGATGAAAATGATGATCTTGAGGAGGTGTTATATGACAATGATGTATTATGATGATAAGTTGTCAATGATATGATAATGATGATGATATTTATTATATCATTGGGTGAAAGAACCGCGGATTAGTTTCAAGTGGATGTCCATCCACTTGAAACAATCTCTAAATTCCTGTTGTATGAAAACTTGTGTAAAGGTGTATGAAATACAACATGAAATAAAAAAATACTAAATAATAGTAGTAGCGCAGGCAAGGAGGAGCACTACTACTAATTACCAGCAGCGCTGCTCTGGAGAAGCACTACTACTAGATCAATTTAGCAGTAGCGTGGGTCTAGGCATGCTACTGCTAAGCTTTAGCTGTAGCGCCTTATCAGTAACGCTCTTGGCCGCGCTACTGATAGGCCTAAAACCCGCACTGCTGCTAGGCTTTTCCCTAGTAGTGTGTTTTGGACTCTAACTTGCATGATTTGAATGGAACTAACCCGGACTAATGCTTTTTTCAGCAGACTTTCCATGGTGTTATTTATGTGCAGAAACAAAAGTTCTCGGAATGACCTGAAACTCCATGGAACATCTATTTGGAAAATAAGAAAAATACCAGAAGAAAAATCCACGTCAGGGGGCCCACACCCTGCCCACGAGGGTGGGGGCGCGCCTGCTCCCCTAGGGCGCGCCCCCCTACCTCGTGGGCCCCCTGACGCTCCATCGACCTCAACTCCAACGCCATATATTCACTTTCGGGGAGAAAAAAATCAGGGAGAAGGATTCATCGCGTTTTACGATACGGAGCCGCCGCCAAGCCCTAAAACATCTCGGGAGAGTTGATCTGGAGTCCGTTCGGGGCTTCGGAGAGGGGGATTCGTCGCCATCATCATCATCAACCATCCTCCATCACCAATTTCATGATGCTCACCGTCGTGCGTGAGTAATTCCATCGCAGGCTTGCTGGACGGTGATGGGTTCGATGAGATCTATCATGTAATCGAGTTAGTTTTGTTAGGGTTTGATCCCTAGTATCCACTATGTTTTGAGATTGATGTTGCTATGACTTTGCTATGCTTAATGCTTGTCACTAGGGACCGAGTGCCATGATTTCAGATCTGAACCTATTATGTTTTCATGAATATATGTGAGTTCTTGATCCTATCTTGCAAGTCTATAGTCACCTACTATGTGTTATGATCCGGCAACCCCGAAGTGACAATAATCGGGACCACTCCCGGTGATGACCATAGTTTGAGGAGTTCATGTATTCACTATGTGCTAATGCTTTGTTCCGGTACTCTATTAAAAGGAGGCCTTAATATCCCTTAGTTTCTATTAGGACTCCGCTGCCACGGGAGGGTATGACAAAAGATGTCATGCAAGTTCTTTTCCATAAGCACGTATGACTATAATCGGAATACATGCCTACATTACATTGATGAATTGGAGCTAGTTCTGTGTCACCCTATGTTATGATTGTTACATGATGAACCGCATCCGGCATAATTCTCCATCACCGATCCAATGCCTACGAGCTTTTCACATATTGTTCTTCACTTATTTACTTTTCCGTTGCTACTGTTACAATCACTACAAAACACCAAAAATATTACTTTTGCTACCGTTACTTTTGTTACCATTACCACTACTGAGGGAGTCCTGGATTAGGGGGCGTCCGGACAGCCGGACTATCATCGTCCGCCGGACTCCAAGACTACGAAGATACAAGATTGAAGACTCTGTCCCGTGTCCGGATGGGACTTTCCTTGGCGTGGAAGGCAAGCTTGGCGATATGGATATGTAGATCTCCTACCATTATAACCGACTCTGTGTAACCCTAGCCTTCTCCGGTGTCTATATAAACCGGAGGGCTTTAGTCCGTAGGACAACATACATTACAACAATCATACCATAGGCTAGCTTTAGGGTTTAGCCTCCTTGATCTCGTGGTAGATCCACTCTTGTACTACCCATATCATCAATATTAATCAAGCAGGACGTAGGGTTTTACCTCCATCGAGAGGGCCCGAACCTGGGTAAAACATCGTGTCCCTTGTCTCCTGTTACCATCCGCCTAGATGCACAGTTCGGGACCCCCTACCCGAGATCTGCCGGTTTTGACACCGACATTGGTGCTTTCATTGAGAGTTCCTCTGTGTCGTCACCGATAGGCTCGATGGCATCTTCAACCAACAACGCTGTCCAGGGTGAGACTTTTCTCCCCGGACAAATCTTCGTATTTGGCGGCTTCGCACTGTGGGCTACTTCGCTTGGCCATCTGGAGCAGATCGAAAGCTACGCCCCTGGTCGTCAGGTCAGATTCGGAAGCCTAAACTTCACGGCCGACATCCGCGGGGACTTGATCTTCGACGGGCTCGAGCCACAGCCAAGCGCGCCGCACTGTTACGATGGGCATGATCTAGCTCTGTCACCAAACAGTGCCTTGGTGGCCGCACAAGAATCCGCTCTGGCCCTTAGACCGGAGCTGACCGCCCAGATCGAGGACCGGTGGTTGGACACCGCCTCGGGGGCTTCAACTTCCACGGCGATGGAGCCGAACACTACCCTTGTCCCTCGCGAAGCTCGTGACTCCGAGGTGTCGGACTCCTTGCCGGACTCCGGACCTCCCGCGCCCCTGCCAATCGAATCTGATTGGGCGCCGGTTATGGAATTCAACGCCACGGACATCTTCCAACACTCGCCCTTTGGCGACATCCTAAATTCGCTAAAGCATCTCTCGCTATCCGGAGAGTCCTGGCCGGATTATGGCCAGGATGGTTGGGATACGGACGACGAAGAAATTCAAAGCCCACCCACCACCCACTTTGTAGCCACTATCGACGATCTAACCGACATGCTAGACTACGACTTCGAAGACATCGACGCTATGGACGACGATGCCGGAGACGAACAGGAACCAGCGCCTACAGGGCACTGGAAGACCACCTCGTCATACGACATATACATGGTGGACACCCCAAAAGACGGGGACGGCGAAGAAGCAGCGAAGGCAGATTCTTTAAAGAAGCAGCCCAAGCGCCTCGTCAGCGGCGCCGCTCTAAATCCCGCCACAGCAAGAATGGAGATTCCGGCACAGGAGATAATAATACCCCAGAGAGTGCCGAAGATAATCCCCTCCAGCAAGACTCAGCGCAGGAGGATGCAGAAGCAAGCCCTCACGAGAGGGCGGCCGACGAAGAGGTCGAGGATTATAACTATATGCCTCCCTCCGAAGACGAGGCAAGCCTCAACGATGACGAATTCGTCATCCCCGAGGATCCCGTCGAACAAGAGCGTTTCAAATGCAGGCTTATCGCCACGGCAAATAGCCTAAAGAAAAAGCAGCAACAGCTTCAAGCTGATCAGGACCTGCTGGCCGATCGATGGACCGAGGTCCTCGCGGCCGAAGAGTATAAACTCGAACGCCCCTCCAAAAGCTACCCAAGACGCAAGTTGCTCCCCTGACTAGAGGAGGAAGCATACATACACTCATCACCAGCGCACGATACGGCAGATCGACCACCACGTGGTCGCGACAGAGAGGCATCCAGGCCCTCAACCAAGACCGTACCCCGGCATCGCTCCAAAAGTATGAAGCCAAAAGGGAACGTGCCGGACTTGTGTGACGTATTGGAGGACAAAGCAAGGCAATCCAGATCCGTCTACGGATCACGAGGGCGCCCCACGACCCGCGACGAATACCGTCGCGCCGGATACAATAACCCCGGCCGGGCCGAACACAGCAGACAACGCTCTCTCGAGCTACGTCGTGATATCGCTCAATACAGAGGCGCCGCACACCCACTATGCTTCACTGATGAAGTAATGGATCATCAAATCCCTGAAGGGTTTAAACCCGTAAACATCGAATCCTACGATGGCACAACAGACCCCGCGGTTTGGATCGAAGATTATCTTCTCCACATCCATATGGCCCGCGGCGACGATCTCCATGCCATCAAGTATCTCCCACTCAAGCTTAAAGGACCAGCTCGGCATTGGCTTAACAGCTTGCCCGCAGAGTCAATTGGGTGTTGGGAAGACCTGGAAGCCGCATTCCTCGATAACTTCCAGGGCACGTATGTGCGGCCACCAGACGCCGATGACCTCAGCCACATAATTCAGCAGCCATACAAATCGGCCAGACAATTCTGGACACGGTTCTTGACAAAGAAAAACCAAATCGTCGACTGTCCGGATGCAGAGGCCCTCGCAGCCTTCAAACATAACATCCGCGACGAGTGGCTAGCCCGGCACCTGGGACAAGAAAAGCCGAAATCCATGGCAGCCCTCACAGCATTAATGACCCGCTTTTGCGCGGGAGAGGATAGCTAGCTAGCTCGCAGCAACAACCTCAACAAAAATTCTGGCAGTCCTGATACTAATGACCACAACGGCAGGTCACGTCGAAACAAAAATAAACGCCGCATTAACGGCGACGATAAGGAGGATACGGTAGTCAACGCCGGATTCCGAGGCTCTAAACCCGGTCAGCGGAAGAAGCCATTCAAAAGAACCACTCCGGGTCCGTCCAATTTGGACCGAATACTCACCGCTTATGCCAGATACATGGCACCCCTGAAAAGCCAGCTAATCACACCAACAGAGATTGCTGGGTGTTCAAGCAGGCAGGCAAGTTAATTGCCGAAAACAATGACAAGGGGCTAAACAGCGACGACGAGGAAGAGACCCGACGCCGAACAATAGAGGACAGAAGGGTTTCCCCCCACAAGTGCGGACGGTGAACATGATTTACGCAACCCATATACCCAAGAGGGAGCGGAAGCGCGCACTAGGGGACATCTATGCGATGGAGCCAGTCGCCCCGAAGTTCAATCCATGGTCCTCTTGTCCGATCACTTTTGATCGAAGAGACCATCCGACCAGCATACGCCATGGCGGATTCGCCGCATTGGTCTTAGACCCAATCATTGATGGATTTCACCTCACGAGAGTCCTGATGGACAGCGGCAGTAGCCTAAACCTGCTTTATCAGGATACAGTGTGCAAGATGGGCATAGACCCTTCAAGGATTAAACCTACAAAGACAACCTTTAAAGGTGTCATACCAGGTGTGGAAGCCAATTGTACAGGCTCAGTCACACTGGAAGTGGTCTTCGGATCCCCGGATAATTTCCGGAGCGAGGAGTTAATCTTCGACATAGTCCCGTTCCGCAGCAGCTATCACGCTCTGCTCGGACGAACCGCGTTTGCAAAGTTCAACGCGGTGCCGCATTATGCATACCTCAAGCTCAAGATGCCAGGCCCTCGTGGAGTCATCATGGTCAACGGAAACACGGAACGCTCCCTCCGAACGGAGGAACATACAGCGGCTCTCGCGGCAGAAGTACAGAGCAGCCTTTTAAGGCAATTTTCGAGTCCGGCCGTTAAACGGCCGGATATAGCAAAACGCGCCCGAAGCAATACCAACCAAGACCACCTGGCACGATCATAGCACACGTAGCAATGCGGCCCTAACCCCCTCCCTCGCATGATTGCAAGAACAACCCTCCGCGTACATCATTACGCTTTGGAGATACCATGGGGGTAGGGGAAGGGGCACGACCACAATGGACCCAGAGTGCGGCTCGACCACACCAGGGGCTCGCAAGTGTGCCACTCTTTTTTTATTATTATTTTTTCTTTATATACACAGGACTCTGTTAACCAGAGGCCCTGTCCGGCGGTGAACCTGCCAAACTCACGATGCAACAGCCAGGGAAAAAAGAAGGCCGCGACGAACACTCAGGTGGTCTTAATTACGAGCATTAAATTCGATTATATACACAAAGTTCGCAGCTCATCCCTGGGGGGGACATGTTTAATTAGTCCAAATCCCTTGCTTACCGCACTATTTGTATCAGTCCGCACTCATAGCAGACTTCCTTTAATAAATAATGCAGCACTTTTCGACTGCAATTACATTACTTTATATATATATATATGTTCATTACATGACATCTTGCACCCGTATACTTTGGTACGGCCTAATACACCAGGGGCTTATGTTCCCCACATTATGGTGTGATAAGTCCGAACACTTTCATAAGTGTGGCACCCCGAACTTATAGCATTATATGAATCGGCTCCGAATCATGTCTTGGGTCAATAGTTGGGTTTGCCCGGCTCCCACATTTTGGTGCCTTACGTTCCGTTCTGTCGGCTAAGGTGGCACTGGGAGAACCACTGCGATTGCGCCCCGGTTGAGCCGGGCGAGCGCCTCAGTGGAGAAAGCTAAAACTGACCGGCATGATAAGGCGAGAGACCGGTCGCTGTTCGAGAGGTCTTTTCGGGTCCTTAAAGACTCACGCCGCTTCGAGCGAAGTTCCGGATAATGTCCGACGAAGGCGTGGATAGCGCCCCGGATTCGGTCTTCCGAATACCAGGGGCTTCGCCGAAATTTAAAATTATAGAATTCTATGGCTAAGTGAGAGTGTTCAAGCATTATAAGTCCGGTTGCCTTGTTCGTTGTGTTGAGCGCCTCCCTAGATGGACCCAAAAATGGGAACAAGAGTGCTCAAATTTATCCCGAACACCCCAGCACTCGCGGCTTGGGGGCTGAAGCCAACGACTTGCCATCTCTCAGATTTTATAAACGTCCGCACAGAAGGTAATATTTTAAATTATACAAGCGTTGCTTAAAGCGCACATGAACAAAGTTTTCAGCGCACAGGATAATACATAGCGAGTTTACTCAAAAATTACATCTCTGGGGCACTCATCCGCAATATCGCGGGCTCCCTTCAGGACAGTTTTATAATACATTTCGGGCGTACGATACTCCTTGCCCGGTGGCGGCGGGTCAGTGAGAAGCTTCTCCGCATCCAGCCTGCCCCAGTGCACCTTTGTGCGGGCAAGGGCCCGACGAGCACCTTCAATACAGGCGAAGCGCTTGATGACCTGCACCCAGGGGCACGCATCCACCAGCCGCCACACGAGGCCGAAGTAGCTCCCAGGCATGGCCTGTCCAGGCCACAGCCGGACTATAAGGCCCTTCATGGCCTCCTCAGCTACCTTGTGGAGTTCGACCAGCTGCTTCAACTGGTCGCTTGGGGGCACCGGATGGCTGGCCTCAGCATACTGAGACCAGAAGACCTTCTCCGTTGAGCTCCCCTCCTCGCCACGATAGAATGCGGTGGCATCGGACACACTGCACGGCAGATCTGCAAACGCCCCTGGAGAGCTCCGAATGCGGGTAAGTGTCAGGTAGTTTACATTAACATGCTTGCTTTGCATGAAAAATGCCTTACCCGCCGCTATCTTCTTTAAATCTTCAACCTCCTGAAGGGCCTTATGGGCCTCGGCCTTGGTGGACTTGGCACTTTCGAGAGCCGAGGCAAGCTCGGACTCTCGAGTCTTGGAGTCACGCTCCAAGCTCTCATGCTTCTCCATGAGAGCCCAGAGCTCTTGCCGTACTTCCGCCACCTGTGCCTCCTGCTTTTCTCGCTCTGCCTGTTCCGCGGCCGCACTGCGTTTGGCCGCGCACACAGCTTCCTTCAGGGCTGCCACCTCGTTCGTGGCCCCTGCAATACCCATATTATCCTTGTTAATTTCATTGCAACCAAAATCCTTTTCTGTAAGGTAACTATTCAAAGTGGTGTTACTCACCTTCTTTGTCCTCGAGCTGCTTCTTGGCATGGCCGAGCTCTTGCTCGGACCGCTCGAGATCCTGCTTCAATGCACCGACCTCCGCAGTCAGTGCGGCAGAGGTCAGCAGCGTAGCCTGCAAACCCATATTGACATATTTTAAGCAACCCTGCGTATATCTTTTTAGATCCTCAGTCCGGATTTTCTTTCCGAACACCGGACTAAGCATCAGGGGCTACTTTCTATGTGGTATTACATTACATAAATTCAACTTCTTACCTCAAAGCCTGTTAGAAGGCTGCTGCAGGCTTCGGTCAGCCCGCTCTTGGCGAGCTGAACCTTCTGCATCACCGCACTCATGATAGTGCGGTGTTCTTCCTCGATGGAAGCGCCTTTGAGCGCCTCCAACAAGTTGTCCGGCACCTCCGGTTGGATGGAGGCCGCCGACGTCACGGTCTTGCCCTTCTTTCGAAGGGGCCGCCTGCCGGACTCCGGAACCATTGCAGGTTCCGCCGTAGAGTCCGGCGCAAAGTCCGGGAGGCTGCCTTGCGGCGCCTCTGGAGCCTCCTCCTGATGGGTCCCTCTCTGGGATCCCACCTCGGTGTCCTCATCAGCACGGGGGGTGGAGGCAGTCGGAAGTGAATCCACATCCGACGGGGCCAACGACTCGCTCGATGAAGCGGGGAGATCATCATCGGCCGGACTGCGGACAGTATGCGGCATTAGTAGGACACTATGTGACACAAAAGAAATTTCAGATTATACTGGGATCTGGATACTTACGATCTCGCCGGAGGCCTGGCCCTTGAAAGCCACTCCTCTCCGCCAATGTTGGTGTTGGCGGAGCTGTCCGGGGGAATAGTTCTCCCCCTCTTGGACCCTTCGGCCTCCCCTATCGGGGAAGCCTTCCTCTTCCTCTCTCCCTCCTCCGGGAGAGAGTCTTCTTCCTCCTCCTCATCTTCGGGGGAGGAGTCCGCCTCGTCGTCGGATGCCTAATTACGGGAACTCTTTCGAGTCCCCGTGGCCTCCTTCTTGGCCTTCTTCTCTGGCACCACGTGTGGTGCCGGAACCAGTAGCCCCGCTAGACGGGCGTTCACTGGGTCTTCTGGCATGGGAGCCGGACAGATGAGCTGCTCGGCCTTCTCCATCCATTCCTGCCAAAGGAAAAGAGAGATTGAAACCCTCTTAGAATCAATCTGTTACCACAAGTGTCCCGTAAAGGGGTTGAATCACTTACCTCGTCAGCTGGATGTTGCGAACAAAATCCGCGATCTTCCGTCACGGACGCGGGGGCTTCGGCGCCCTTAAACAGCACCCTCCAGGCGCCTTCGTACGTCATGTCGAAGAGCCCGCTTAGCGCCTGGTGCTGTTCCGGATTGAACTCCCATAGATTGAATGCCCGTTCTTGGCATGGGAGAATCCGGCGGATGAGCATGACTTGGACCACGTCGACGAGCCTGAGCTTATTGCTCACCAGCTTCTGGATACAGGCTCGGAGTCCCGTCAGCTCCTTCGGATTGCCCCACAACAAGCCCTTCTCTTTCCAGGAGGTGAGCTGCGTGGGGATGCCAGATCTAAACTCGGGGGCCGCCGCCCACGTAGGTTCGCGCGGCTCGGTGATGTAGAACCACCCCGATTGCCACCCCTTGACGGAGTCCACGAAGGCCCCTTCGAGCCAAAGGACGTTGGGAAACTTGCCCAACATGGCGCCTCCGCATTCCGCTTGCGTGCCCTTCACAACCTTCGGCTTGACGTTGAAGGTCTTGAGCCATAGGCCGAAGTGGGGCCGGATGCAGAGGAAGGCCTCGCACACGATGATAAACGCCGAGATGTTGAGGATGAAGTTCGGCGCCAGATCGTGGAAATCTAGGCTGTAGTAAAACATGAGCCCCCGGACAAAAGGGTGAAGAGGAAAGCCCAGTCCGCGGAGGAAGTGGGGGAGGAAAACGACCCTCTCATGGGGCCCGGGGGTGGGGATGAGCTGCCCCTCGTCGGGCAGCCGATGCGCGATGTCGCCGGAAAGGTATCCGGCGCTGCGTAGCTTGGTGATGTGCTCCTCCTTAACGGTGGAGGCCAACCATTTGCCTCCCGCTCCGGACATGGTCAGAGAAGGTCGAGGCGAGATGCGCGAGCTTGAGCATTGGAGCTTGAGTGCGCGGAGATGGATAAGCAAAGGAGGAAGAAGGCGTAGGTGAGAAGGTAAATCCTTATCCCTTATATATAGGCGGACGGAGACTCTGCGTCCCCCACCAGCCTGGTAAAACTCGCTTATCTCCCAAGCGCCACCATCAATGGCGCGGTTGGAATCCCGGAATAAGAGGAACACGATCTCTGCTTCGACAGGACGTGCCAAGGAAACCGCTTCGCTAAACATGCTGAGGTGGTATAATAAAAACGATTCAAATAAAGGCTTGGTAGCGGTGTGATGTCATGCCGCATAATACGTCAGCAGATTGGACTTGTGTACATTTTATTCTCTCTACGGTGGAATGTGGAATTTATTTTGCAGAGCCGGACACTATCCTGGTGTTCATGATCTTCTCTGGATTATTCAAGGGAGGAACCCGCCTTGCAATGCCGAACATTATGCGCGCCGGACTTATCGTCATTGAAGCCTGGTTCAGGGGCTACTGAGGGAGTCCTGGACTAGGGGGTGTCCGGACAGCCGGACTATCATCGTCCGCCGGACTCCAAGACTACGAAGATACAAGATTGAAGACTCCGTCCCGTGTCCGGATGGGACTTTCCTTGGCGTGGAAGGCAAGCTTGGCGATACGGATATGTAGATCTCCTACCATTATAACCGACTCTATGTAACCCTAGCCTTCTTCGGTGTCTATATAAACCGGAGGGCTTTAGTCCGTAGGACAACATACATTACAACAATCATACCATAGGCTAGCTTTAGGGTTTAGCCTCCTTGATCTCTGGTAGATCCACTCTTGTACTACCCATATCATCGTGTCCCTTGTCTCCTGTTACCATCCGCCTAGACGCACAGTTCGGGACCCCCTACCCGAGATCCACCGGTTTTGACACCGACAACTACTATCATATTACTTTGCTACTAAACACTTTGCTGGAGATACTAAATTATCCAGGTGTGGTTTAATTGACAACTCAACTTCTAATACTTGAGAATATTCTTTGGCTCCCCTTGTGTCGAATGAATAAATTTGGGTTGAATACTCTACACCTGAAAAACTGTTGTGATCCTCTATACTTGTGGGTTATCAAGACTATTTTCTGGCGCCGTTGCCGGTGAGCATAGCTCTATTCTTTGAGTCACTTGGGATTTATATCTGCTGGTCACTATCAAGAACTTGAAAGACGCTAAGACAACAATTTATCCCTCAACTACGACGGGAGGTAAGGAACTGCCATCTAGCTCTGCACTTGATTCACCTTCTGTTTTGAGTAAGCTTGCGACACCTAAACCTGCTTCTGCTATTCGTTCTAATATGTCGCATGTTATTGATGATGCCACTTCTGCTATGCATGATACTTATGATGAAACTACTTCTATGCTTGATACTACTGTGCCACTTAGTGAATTTCTTGATAAACAAATTGCTAGGGCTAGAGAGAAAGAAATTATTGAAACTGATTATATTGATGAAAGTGATGATGAAGACTTACCTGTTATTCCTGAGGGTTATATTTTTGAAAAAGAAGCTGCTTTAGCTCAAGAGGTTATTAGCTAAATGGAAGCAGTAATCTCTTAATGCTAGAATGAAACCTAACCCTGCTTTTGCTACTTCACCTATCTGCGTTACTGATAAGGATTATGAATTCTCTGTTGATCCTGATATAATTACTTTGGTTGAATCTGATCCTTTTCATGGCTATGAATCTGAAACTGTTGTGGCACATCTTACTAAATTAAATGATATAGCCACCCTGTTCACTAATGACAAGAGATCTTGCTATCTTTATCTCCTTAAAATATACCCGTTCTGATTAAAGGGTGATGCTAAGATATAGTTTAATTCTCTTGATCCTGGTTGTGTGTGTAGTCCCCAGGATATGATTTATTACTTCTCTGATAAATATTTCCCTGGTAATAAGAAACAAGCTGCTTTAAGGGAAATATACAATTGTGTGCAAATTGAAGAAGAGAGTCTCCCACAAGCTTGGGGGAGGCTTCTCAAGTTACTTAATGCTTTGCCTGATCATCCTCTCAAGAAAAATGAAATACTTGATATCTTTTATAATGGACTAACCGATGCTTCCAGAGATTACCTGGACAGTTGTGCTGGTTCTGTTTTCAGGGAAAGAACACCAGATGAAGCTGAAATTCTATTGAATAATATGTTGACAAATGAAAATAATTGGACACTTCCTGAGCCAGCTCCTGAGCCAATTCCTGAGCCTATTCCTAAACCAACTCCGAAGAAGAGGGGTGTTCTATTTCTCCTATTGAAGAAATACATGGTCTTAATTTACCGCCTGTTGAAGAAACATATGATCTTAATCCATTACCTATTGAAGAAACTCATGCTCTTGATAACCCGACACTAGTAAAGGTAAATTCTCTCTATAGATATGATAAAGCTGAAATCCCTCCTACTAAAATTGCTAGCCAATTCTTGGATGAGTTTGATAAGTTTATGGTTAAGCAAGAAGATTTCAATGCTTATTTTGGTAGACAATTAAAACAAAATGCTTATATGATTGAAAACTTGGGTAATTATATGACTAATGTTAAAAGTGAACTTAAACTCATTAGTAAACATGCTTCTATGGTTACCACTCAAGTAGAACAAGTACTTAAAGCTCAAAATGATTTGCTCAATGAAATGAATAGTAAGAAAAATGATTATGCTGTCAGAGTGGCTACTAGAACCGGTAAAATGACTCAGGAACCTTTGTATCCTGAAGGCCACCCTAAGAGAATTGAGCAAGATTCTCAGAGAAATAATATTGATGCACCTAGTCCTTCTAAAGAAGAAAAAGAAAAATGATAGGACTTTGCATGCTTCTACTGAACCTATTGCTGAACCACCTGAGAATCCAAATGATATTACATGAACCTAATGAAAATGCTAATGATGATGTTCATGATAATGCTCAACCTAGTAATGATAATGATGTAGAAATTGAACCTGTTGTTGATCTTGATAACCCACAATCAAAGAATCAATGTTATGATAAGAGAGACTTTGTTGCTAGGAAACATTGTAAAGAAAGAGAACCATGGATTCAGAAACCCATGCCTTTTCCTCCCAAACCATACAAGAAAAAGGATGAGGAGGATTTTGAGTGCTTTGCTGAAATGATTAGACCTATCTTTTTGCGTATGCGATTGACCGATATGCTCAAAATGAATCCTTATGCTAAGTATATGAAAGAAATTGTCACTAATAAAAGAAAGATACCGGAAGCTGAGATTTCCACCATGCTTGCTAATTATACTTTTAAGGGTGGAATACCAAAGAAACTTGGAGATCCAGGAGTACCCACTATACCACGCTCCATTAAAAGGAACTATGTTAAAATTGCTTTATGTGATCTTGGAGCCGGTGTTAGTGTTATGCCTCTCTCTTTATATCGTAGACTTGATTTGAATAAGTTGACTCCTACTGAAATATCTTTGCAAATGTCTGATAAATCAACTGCTATACTTGTCGGTATTTGTGAGGATGTGCCTGTTGTGGTTGCAAACGTTACTATTTTAACGGACTTTGTTATTCTTGATATTCCCGAGGACGATAGTATGTCTATTATTCTTGGAAGACCTTCTTTGAATACTACAGGGGCTGTCATTGATTGCAACAAAGGAAATGTCACTTTTCATGTTAATGGTAATGAGCATACGGTACACTTTCCGAGGAAACAACCTCAAGTTCATAGTATCAATTCTATTGGAAAAATTCCATCGATTATTTTTGGAAGTTCTGAATTTCCTCTTCCCACTGTCAAGAAGAAATATGATATTCTTATTATTGGGGATGTGCATATCCCCGTTGAGGTAACAAAGTGTTATTCGAAATTTCTTCGGTTCCATGTTAGTGGGAATGAGTTTGTTAACAAGACCTGATCAACCTTGTTAGTGGATTCTTTTTGATGAGCATGAGATGGATGAAACTAGAAGGCACAACCTTCTGTACCCTCTTTCTACTTTCTGTTATTTAGTTGAAATAAAGTTAAAATAATATTTTTCTATCTATTTTCTGATTTATCCGTGCAATATAAAAATACCCCAAAAATAAAAGTTCTCCAAATCCCTGAAAATGGAATATGATTTTTTCTGGAATATTTGAGAATATCTGGCACTGAGAACACAGCAGGAGGGGCAAGCACCTGGCCACGAGGGTGGAGGGCGCGCCCTACCCCCTTGGGCGCGCCCCTGCCTCATGGGCCCACGGTGGCCCCCTCCACTTATTCCGGCACCCACACACTTCTTCTTCCTCCCAAAAAAATCACCATCTAGCTCAAGCATGAGTTCTAGCTCATTTTGCTGCGATTTTCGATCTCCTTGCTCAAAGCACCTCTCACAAAACTGCTTGGGGGGATTGTTCCTTGGTATGTGACTCCTCCATTGGTCCAATTAGTTTTTGTTCTAGTGCTCTATTCATTGCAAATTTGTGCTGCCTAGGTGACCATGTTCTTGAGCTTGCATGTCAAATTTATATGGTTCCAAGTAGTTCTAATGCATGATATAGTCTCTAGCCACTTGTAGGAGTAGTTGCTATCAATTTTGTTGAGCTTGGTTCACTATTGTTTGAAGTTACTAAAAATTTCAGAATTTTTCAGAAAATAATGAAGAGATTTTTGAGGGACTCGTCGAGCCGAAGCTCAAAGGAAAAGCAGAATGAAGAAGCACAGAGGCCCAAATATAATTTGCCTCGCACCGCGGAGGTCCGGCCGTGTGAATGGCCTTCCGATGATTTCTTGAGAGAAGCCGGGATTTATGATGATTTCTATTCATTGGCTGAGAATGCTGGCCTCACCGACTTCCTCCACGACCAACGTCATCAGTATCTCTTACTCACCAATACTTTTGTGCAAAACTTCTACTATTATCCTAAGGAAACACCTCCTTCAGTAGAGTTTCATTTATATGATGTTGTTAAGAAGATGCCATTAGATGAATTTTGCAAGGTTTGCAAAATACCCTTCGAGGGTACCTTAGATGAACCACATCGTAAAGATGTGTATGGGTTTATTGACACCATTACTGTGGGGGAAACCAGGAAGGTTTCTGATGCAAGAATCACTAGCATACATTTTCCTGTTTTACCCTACTTTGCCATATTTGCTAGTCGTTGCTTAATTGGTCGTGGAAACTGTGGAAACCTTAGTGTTCCTGATATTATCATTTTGTTCCATGGTTTATTTTCCGATAACACTGTTAGTATGGGCGGTATTATTGCTAAACGGT
The DNA here is from genome assembly GCF_002162155.2 of Triticum dicoccoides. NCBI lineage: Eukaryota > Viridiplantae > Streptophyta > Magnoliopsida > Poales > Poaceae > Triticum > Triticum dicoccoides. Next base: position 150,821,494 of record NC_041391.1, read on the forward strand.
TACGTCTTAACTGTACTAAGGGTCCCATCTTTGGAGGTATTTACGCTTCACGCCTTGCTGCATATTATAATATACCTATTAGGCACTATGAAAAAGAAGACAAATTGCTACCCAATGCTTATTTGGATTATAAGAGTATGGTAGCGCATGATTTTATTGTTAAGAATAAGGAAGGGGAGCATAAATACAAATTGTTCTTTGATAAACATCACCCTGAGACTATTACCTTGCCTACTCCTTCTTTGTTTAATTTATCTACAGGCCCGTATCTCGTTCCGTGGGTGGCCATTTACGCCTACAGGAACCCTACACCAGCCACGGAGCCGGAACCACAATTTGAGCCTCCACAATAGTCTGATTATTTTTGGGATCCGGAGATGACTGCCAGCCAGTGGCAATCAGAGTCTTCTTCATCTCAGTACGACCCCGGCTACAACTACGGATATCCGCCAGGCCATCCTTGGCAATAAACCAACTTAGGCCAAAAGCCTAAGCTTGGGGGAGAACGTATTTCCCACCGACATTACATTCATGTTCACACACACTCATTGCTAGATGTCGGTGCTCATACTCTTTCACTGTAATATCCATGCTAGTTTATTTTATTTTTCTTGCTTTCTTCTTGTGTGTTTGTTAAACTTTAAGAAAAACAAAAGAAATTATTAGTGTAGCTTCTAGCTAGTTTACTTTTCTTGCTGTAGTAGTAATAATTAAAAAGAAAACCCAAAAAGATTTCCCGTTCTTCTTTTGCTTGTTGGGAGCTTTCCCGTGTAAATAGTTTTATTTCTTTTCTTCGGGGTCGACAGGAGAATACCATAATTAAATTGTTGAAGTGGATCTTATGTGCATTATTGTTGATTTAACCAAGAGCCCATATTGCCTTGTCTTCTCCTGTTTATTGAATGCTCATAGATTCCAGCTTAGTCCAATGCACGTGCACTCTTATTATTAATCACATCGTTTGGCCGTGCAAGTGAAAGGCAATTATGACGATATATGATGGACTGACTGAGATGAGAAAAGCTGGTATGAACTCGACCTCTCTTGTTTTTGTAAATATGATGAGTTCATCGTTCCTGATTCAGCCTATTATGAATAAACATGTTTCCAATGACAAATAGAGATCATAGTTGCTCATGCCATGCTTGATTAGCTATGAGTTATAATGGTTTACCTTGTGTGCCAACATGCTATTAAAATGGTTGTGATGTGGTATAGTGGGGTGGTATCCTCCTTTGAATGACTTAAGTGATTTGACTTGGCACATGTTCACACATGTAGTTGAAAACAAATCAACATAGCCTCCACGATATTTATGTTCATGGTGGATTATATCCTACTCATGCTTGCACTCAATGTTTATTAATTTTAATGCATGTTCATGACTGTTGTCACTCTCCAGTTGGTCGCTTCCCAGTCTTTTGCTAGCCTTCACTTGTATTAAGCGGGAATACTGCTTGTGCATCCAATCCCTTACACCCCAAAGTTATTCCATATGAGTCCACTATACCTTCCTATATGCGGTATCTACCTGCCGTTCCAAGTAAATTAGTATGTGCCAAACTCTAAACCTTCAAATAAACATTCTGTTTTGTATGCTAGAATAGCTCATCTATCAACTAGGGCTTCCCTTATCTTCCATGCTAGTCGGGTTATTCTCAAGAGGAGTGGACTCCGCTCCTCACTCACGAGAAAATGGCTGGTCATCGGGATGCCCAATCCCATGCTTTATGCAAACTAAATCAAAATAATTGCAAACAAAACTCCCCTGGGACTGTTGCTTGTTGGAGGCACTCGTTGTTTCGAGCAAGCCATGGATTGATGCTTGTTGGTGGAGGGGGAGTATAAACTTTACCATTCTGTTTGGGAACCGCCTATAATGTATGTAGCATGGAAGATATCGCCATCTCTTGGTTGTTATGTTGACAATGAAAGTATGCCACTCAAAATATTATTTATCTCTATTTTAAAATCGAGCTCTGGCACCTCTACAAATCCCTGCTTCCCTCTGCAAAGGGCCTATCTATTTACTTTTATGTGGAGTCATCACCCTCTTATTAAAAAGCACTAGCTGGAGAGCGCAACTGTCATTTGCATCCATTACTATTAATTTATATTGGGTATGACTATGATTGGATCTCTTTTACCATGAATTACAATGTCTAGTCAGTCCTTCATGTTTAAAGGTGCTCTGCATTTATGTTTTGCAGTCTCAGAAAGGGCTAGCGAGATACCATCTTATTATATCATATCATGATTGTTTTGAGAAAGTGTTGTCGTCCGAGATTTATTATTATGGCTCTCTAGTTGATTATGCTATTGATATGAGTATACATGAGACCTAAGAGTTATTGCAAATGTGGTTAGTCATAATCTTTGCTGAAAACTTGAATGCTGGCTTTACATATTTACAACAATAAGAGCAAATAGAGTTTGTAAAAGTTTTTGTTTATCACTTTCAGTTTATCAACTGAACTGCTTGAGAACAAGCAAAGGTTTAAGCTTGGGGGAGTTGATACGTCTCCGTCGTATCTACTTTTCCAAACACTTTTGCCCTTGTTTTGGACTCTAACTTGCATGATTTGAATGGAACTAACCTGGACTGACGCTGTTTTCAGCAGACTTTCCATGGTGTTATTTATGTGCAGAAACAAAAGTTCTCGGAATGACCTGAAACTCCACGGAACATCTATTTGGAAAATAAGAAAAATACCAGAAGAAAAATCCACGTCAGGGGGCCCACACCCTGCCCACGAGGGTGGGGGGCGTGCCTGCCCCCCAGGGCGCGCCCCCTACCTGGTGGGCCCCCTGACGCTCCACCGACCTCAACTCCAACTCCATATATTCACTTTCGGGGAGAGAAAAATTAGGGAGAAGGATTCATCGCATTTTAAGATACGGAGCCACCGCCAAGCCCTAAAACCTCTCGGGAGGGCTGATCTAGAGTCCGTTCGGGGCTCCGAAGAGGGGGATTTGTCGCCATCGTCATCATCAACCATCCTGCATCACCAATTTCATGATGCTCACCGTCATGCGTGAGTAATTCCATCGTAGGCTTGCTGGACGGTGATGGGTTGGATGAGATCTATCATGTAATCAAGTTAGTTTTGTTAGGGTTTGATCCCTAGTATCCACTATGTTCTGAGAGTGATGTTGCTATGACTTTGCTATGCTTAATGCTTGTCACTAGGGCCCAAGTGCCATGATTTTAGATCTGAACCTATTATGTTTTCATGAATATATGTGAGTTATTGATCCTATCTTGCAAGTCTATAGTCACCTACTATGTGTTATGATCCGGCAACCCCGAAGTGACAATAATTGGGACCACTCCCGGTGATGACCATAGTTTGAGGAGTTCATGTATTCACTATGTGCTAATGCTTTGTTCCGGTACTCTATTAAAAGGAGGCCTTAATATCCCTTAGTTTCCATTAGGACCCTGCTGCCACGGGAGGGTAGGACAAAACATGTCATGCAAGTTCTTTTCCATAAGCATGTATGACTATATTCGGAATACATGCCTACATTACATTGATGAATTGGAGCTAGTCTGTGTCACCCTATGTTATGATTGTTACATGATGAACCGCATCCGGCATAATTCTCCATCACCGATCCAATGCTTACGAGCTTTTCACATATTGTTCTTCGCTTATTTACTTTTCCGTTGCTACTGTTACAATCACTACAAAACACCAAAAATATTACTTTTTCTACCGTTACTTTTGTTACCGTTACCACTACTATCATATTACTTTGCTACTAAACACTTTTCTGCAGATACTAAATTATCCAAGTGTGGTTGAATTGACAACTCAACTGCTAATACTTGAGAATATTCTTTGGCTCCCCTTGTGTCGAATCAATAAATTTGGGTTGAATACTCTACCCTCGAAAACGGTTGCACTTGTGGGTTATCACGCTACGATATGACCGAGGTGGATTATGGTGGAGGGGGGCACCGCACACGGCTAAAATATCAATGATCAACTTGTGTGTCTATGGGGTGCCCCCTCCCCCGTATATAAAGGAGTGGAGGAGGGGAGGGGCCGACCCTCTCTATGGCGCGCCCTAGGGGAGTCCTACTCCCACCGGGATTAGGATTACCCCCCCCCCTTCCCTAGTTGGAGTAGGAGAGGAAGGGAAGGAGGAGTAGGAGAGAAGGAAAAAGGGGCCGCCGCCCCCCAAACCTATTCCAAATTGGCCTCCTGCCCAAGGGGGGCGCACCAGCCCCTTGTGGGCTGGTGTGCTTCCTTCTTATGGCTCATAAGGCCCATAACTTCTCCCGGGGGGTTCCGGTAACCTCCCGGTACTCTGGAAAAATGCCCGAACCACTCGGAACCTTTCCGATGTCCGAATATAGCCTTTTGATACGTCTCCAACGTATCTATAATTTTTTTTGTTCCATGCTATATTATATTCTGTTTTGCATGTTTAATGGGCTTTATTATACACTTTTATATTATTTTTGGGACTAACCTATTAACCGGAGGCCCAGCCCAGATTGCTGTTTTTTTTTGCCTATTTCAGTGTTTCGCAGAAAAGGAATATCAAACGGAGTCCAAACAGAATGAAACCTTCGGGAACATGATTTTCGGAATGAACGTGTTCCAGAGGACTTGGAGTCCACGTCAAGAAAGCAATGAGGAGGGCACGAGGCAGGGGGCGCACCTACCCCCTGGGCGCGCCCTCCACCCTCGTGGGCCCCTCGTGGCTCCCCTGACCGACTTCTTTCGCCTATATATACCCATATACCCTGGAAACATCAGATACGGAGCCAAAACCCTATTTCCACCGCCGCAACCTTCTGTACCCATGAGATCCCATCTTGGGGCCTTTTCCGGCGCTCCGCCGGAGTGGGCATTGATCACAGAGGGCTTCTACATCAACACCATATCCTCTCCGATGATGTGTGAGTATTTTACCTCAGACCTTCGGGTCCATAGTTATTAGCTAGATGGCTTCTTCTCTCTTTTTGGATCTCAATGCAAAGTTCTGCCCCTCTCTCGTGGAGATCTATTCGATGTAATCATCTTTTGCGGTGTGTTTGTCGAGATCCGATGAATTGTGGGTTTATGATCAAGTTTATCTATGAACAATATTTGAATCTCCTCTGAATTCTTTTATGTATGATTGGTTATCTTTGCAAGTCTCTTCGAATTATCTGTTTGGTTTGGCCTACTAGATTGATCTTTCTTGCAATGGGAGAAGTGCTTAGCTTTGGGTTCAATCTTGCGGTGCTCGATCCTAGTGACAGCAAGGGAAACGACGCGTATTGTATTGTTGCCATCGAGGATAAAAAGATGGGGTTTATATCATATTGCATGAGTTTATCCCTCTACATCATGTCATCTTACTTAAAGCATTACTCTGTTCTTATGAACTTAATACTCTAGATGCATGTTGGATAGCGGTCGATGTGTGGAATAATAGTAGTAGATGCATAATCGTTTCGATCTACTTGTCGCGGACGTGATGCCTATATACATGATCATACCTAGATATTCTCATAACTATGCTCAATTCTATCAATTGCTCGACAGTAATTCGTTTACCCACCGTAATACTTATGCTATCTTGAGAGAAGCCACTAGTGAGACCTATGGCCCCCGGGTCTATTTTCTATCATATTAATCTCCTGTCAACAAGCTATTTCTGGCATCATTTTATTTGCAATCTTTACTTTTACTCTTTATCATAAAAATACCAAAAATATGATCTTATCATATCTATCAGATCTCACTCTCGTAAGTGACCGTGAAGGGATTGACAACCCCTTTATCGCGTTGATTGCGAGGTTCTTATTTTTTTGTGTAGGTGCGTGGGACTTGAGCGTGATCTCCTACTGGATTGATACCTTGGTTCTCAAAAACTGAGGGAAATACTTACGCTACTTTATTGCATCACCCTTTCCACTTCAAGGGGAAACCAATGCAGTGCTCAAGAGGTAGCACCTTCCAATATATCGATATTTATGTCTCGACCATTTTGAGACTCCTCGTCATGTCCGTGATCTCATCTGGGACTCCGAACAACCTTCGGTACATCAAATCACATAAACTCATAATACCGATCGTCACCAAACATTAAGCGTGCGGACCCTACGGGTTCGAGAACTATGTAGATATGACCGAGACATGTCTTCCGTCAATAACCAATAGCGGAACCTGGATGCTCATATTGGCTCCTACATATTCTACGAAGATCTTTATCAGTTAAACCGCATAACAACATACGTTGTTGCCTTTGTCATCGGTATGTTACTTGCCTGAGATTTGATCATCATTATCTCAATACCTACTTCAATCTCGTTACCGACAAGTCTCTTTACTCGTTCCGTAATGCATCATCCCGCAACTAACTCATTAGTCACATTGCTTCCAAGGCTTATAGTGATGTGCATTACCGAGAGGGCCCAGAGATACCTCTCCCACAATTGGAGTGACAAATCCTAATCTCGATCTATGCGAACTCAACAAGTACCATCGAAGACACCTGTAGAGCACCTTTATAATCACCCAGTTACGTTGTGACATTTGGTAGCACACAAAGTATTCCTCCGGTATTCGGGAGTTGCATAATCTCATAGTCATAGGAACATGTATAAGTCATGAAGAAAGCAATAGCAACATACTAAACGATCAAGTGCTAAGCTAACGGAATGGGTCAAGTCAATCACATCATTCTCTAATGATGTGATCCCGTTAATCAAATGACAACTCATGTCTATGGCTAGGAAACATAACCATCTTTGATTCAACGAGCTAGTCAAGTAGAGGCATACTAGTGACACTCTTTTTGTCTATGTATTCACACATGTACTAAGTTTCTGGTTAATACAATTCTAGCATGAATAATAAACATTTATCATGATATAAGGAAATATAAATAACAACTTTATTATTGCCTCTAGGGCATATTTCCTTCATGTCCGAGGCATATACTGCAAACCATGGGGTCCAAGCTCAATGGCCCATTTGGCTAGCCAACCTATGGCCTATCTGTTCTGAATAATATCCCCTAAAGGAGCAGAACTAACCGCAGTGATGGGATGACCAAAGAAATATTTCTTGAGCTTTCGACTAGCCATGAAAACCCCATATACCAGCTTCTGCCAATGCGGATATCTCTGCTTGGATTCAATGAGCACCTCACTGATGCAATAAACCGGCCGCTGAACCGGATATTCCTAGCCTGATTCCTTCCTTTCCACAACAATTGCCACGCTGACAGTGAAGGAAATATGCCCTAGAGGAAATAAAGTTGTTATTTATTTTTCCTTATATCATGATAAATGTTTATTATTCATGCTAGAATTGTATTAACCGGAAACTTACTACATGTGTGAATACATAGACAAAACAGAGTGTCCCTAGTATGCCTCTACTTGACTAGCTCGTTAATCAAAGATGGTTATGTTTCCTGACCATAGACATGTGTTGTCATTTGATGAACGGGATCACATCATTAGAGAATTATGTGATGGACAAGACCCATCCGTTAGGTTAGCATAATGATCGTTTAGTTTTATTGCTATTGCCTTCATCATGACTTATTTATGTTCCTCTGACTATGAGATTATGCAACTCCCGAATACCAGAGAAACACCTTATGTGCTATCAAACGTCACAACATAACTGGGTGATTATAAATATGCTCTACAGATGTCTTCTAAGGTGTTTGTTGGGTTGGCATAGATCGAGATTAGGATTTGTCACTCCGTGTATCGGAGAGGTATCTCTGGGCCCTCTCGGTAATGCACATCACTATAAGCCTTGCAAGCAATGTGACTAATGAGTTAGTCACAGGTGCATTACAGAACGAGTAAATTAAGAGACTTTCCGGTAATGAGATTGAACTAGGTATGATGATACCGACGATCAAATCTCGGGCAAGTAACATAACGATGACAAAGGGAACAACGTATGTTGTTATGCGGTTTGACTGATAAAGATCTTCGTAGAATATGTAGGAACCAATATGAGCATCCATGTTCCGCCATTTGTTATTGATCGAAGATGCGCCTCGGTCATGTCTACATAGTTCTCGAACCCGTTGGGTCCGCACGCTTAACGTTCGATCACGATTTGTATTATGAGTTATGTGTTTTGGTGACCGAAGTTTGTTCGGAATCCCGGATGAGATCATGGACATGATGAGGAGTCTCGAAATGGTCAAGAGGTAAATATTGATATATTGGAAGGTAGTATTCAAACACCAGAAGGGTTCCGGAGTGTATCGGGTACATACTGGAGTACCGGAGGGGTTACCGGAACCCCCCGGGGAAAGATATGGGCCTTATGGACCATAGGAGGGAGGCTAACCAGCCCACAAGGGGCTGGTGCGCCCCCCACAAGGGAGGAGGCCTAATTGGACTTGGGAAGGGGGCGCCACCCCCTTTCCTTCTCCTACTCCCTCTCCTTCCCCTTTTCCCCCTCCGGTAGAAGGAAAAAAAGGTTGGGACCGAATCCTACTAGGACTGGAGTCCTAGTAGGACTCCCCTCTCCTAGGCGCGCCCCTTGGTGGCCGGCCTCCTCCTCCCCTCCTTTATATACAGGGACAGGGGGCACCCCAAAGCACAACAGTTGTTTCTTAGCCGTGTGTGGTGCCCCCTCCACAGTTTACCACCTCGGTCATGTCGTCATAGTGCCTCGGAACACTAAGACCGAAAGGTCGAACGTGAATCATATAGTAGATATGATCAACATAGTGATGTTTACCATCAAAAGCTACTCCATCTCACGTGATGATCAGACATGGTTTAGTTGATATGGATCACGTGATCATTTAGATGACTAGAGGGATGTCTATCTAAGTGGGAGTTCTTAAGTAATATGATTAATTTAACTTAAATTTATCATGAACTTAGTCCTGATAGTATTTGCGTATCTATGTTGTAGATCAATTGCTCGCATATAGCTTCCTCGTTTTACTTATGATATGTTCCTAGAGAAAACTAAGTTGAAAGTTGATAGTAGCAATGATACGGACTAGGTCCGTGATATGAGGATTATCCTCATTGCTGCACAGAAGAATTATGTCCTTGATGCACCACTAGGTGACAGAACTATTGCAGGAGCAAATGCAGACGTTATGAACGTTTGACAAGCTCGGTATGATACCTACTTGATAGTTTAGTGCACCATGTTTTACAGCTTAGAACCAGGACTTCAAAAATGTTTTGAAACGGCATGGAGCATATGAGATGTTTCAAGAGTTGAAATTGGTATTTCAGACTCATGCCCGAGTCGAGAGGTATGAGACCTCTGACAAGTATTTTTGCCTACTAGATGGAGGAGAATAGCTCAACCAATGAGCATGTGCTCAGAATGTCTGATTACTACAATCGCTTGAATCAAGTGGGAGTTAATCTTCCAGATAATATAGTGATTGACAGAGTTCTCTAGTCACTATCACCAAGTTACTGGAACTTCGTGATGAACTATAATATGCAAGGGATGACGAAAACGATTCCCCGAGCTCTTCGCGATGCTGATACCGGCAAAGGTAGAAATCAAGAAAAGCATCAAGTGTTGATGGTTGACAAGACCACTAGTTTCAAGTAAAAGGGCAAGGGGTCCTCGGGCGTCGGTTACATAGAAAGGGAAAGAAAGGAAACTTCAAGAAGAATTACAAGTGAGGGAGTCCTGGACTAAGGGGTCCTCGGGCGTCCGACCTGTTATCCATGGGCTAGACTGATGGGCTGTGAAGACACGAAGGCCGAAGGCTATACCCGTGTCCGGATAGGACTCTCCTTGGCGTGGAAGGAAAGCTTGGCGATCAACTATGAAGATTCCTTTCTAAGTAAAAGGGAAAGGAAGGGAACTTCAAGAAGAATGACAAGTGAGGGAGTCCTGGACTAAGGGGTCCTCGAGCGTCCGGCCTGTTATCCATGGGCCAGACTGATGGGCTGTGAAGACACGAAGGCCGAAGACTGTACCCGTGTCCGGATAGGACTCTCCTTGGCGTGGAAGGCAAGCTTGGCGATCAACTATGAAGATTCCTTTCTATGTAACCGACTCCATGTAACCCTAGATTCCCCCAGTGTCTATATAAACCAGAGGGTTTAGTCCGGAAAGGAGACTCATTACCATGGTCATACAGGCTAGACTTCTAGGGTTTAGCCATTATGATCTCGTGGTAGATCAACTCTTGTAATAGTCATATTCATCAAGATCAATCAAGAAGGAAGTAGGGTATTACCTCCATAGAGAGGGCCCGAACCTGGGTAAACATCGTGTCCCCTATGTCCTGTTACCATCGACCTTAGACGCACAGTACGGGACCCCCTACCCGAGATCTGCCGGTTTTGACACCGACATTAGTGCTTTCATTGAGAGTTCCACTATGCCGTCCTCAATAGGTCTGATGGCTCCTTCTATCGTCCATAGCGACGCTGTCCAAGGGGAATCCTTCCTTCCTGGACAGATCTTCGTGTTCGCGGCTTCGTACTGTGGGCCAACTCGCATGGCCATCTGAGTAGATCAACATCTATGCCCCTGGCCATTGGGTCAGATTCAGAAGCTTGAACTACGTCGCGGACATCCGTGGAGACTTGATCTTCGACGAATTTGAAACCGCGGCTCGCTCCCCCTCGCGCTGATGAACATGACTTAAATCTGTCATCGAAGCACAGTCAGGAGATGCTTCTTGCAACTACTATGGCCTTAGATCTGGAGCAGATCGCGCCATCCGAGGCCACAGAGTCCGCGGCATTGGATCCGCACACAGACTCAACACCTGCAATATTTGTGCCAACGGAACTCCGGACTCGTCTCCGGCTATAAGTTCCGAACCACGTACGCCCGCGGACACCGAGCTGGATCAGTTATCGATTTTCGAATTCAGTGCTGCAGACATCATCCAACACTCGCCCCTGGGCGACGTGCTGAACTCGTTAAAAAACCTGTCCTTGGCGGGGAACTCACAGCCGAACTATGTCCGGTTCGAACTAGGGGCTGACGACGGAGAATTTTGCTTCCCACCCGCCACCCACTTCATAGCCACTGTGGAGGACTTAACCGACGTGCTTGATTATGGCTCCGAAGACATCGACGGTATGGATGACGATGCCGATAAGGAGCAAGGCCAAGACCCGCCATTCACTAGACGTTGGACGGCCACCTCTTCGTACGATGTGTACATGGTTGATACACCTAAGTAAGCTAGCGACGACAAGGAAGATCCAGTTGAGCATAAACCTCCTGAGACATAGTCCAAGCGTCGGCGCCCTAAATGCCGCTCTAAGTCACGTCGCTCAAAAGACAGCAAAACTGGCACCGGAGAAAATAATACTTCAGACGACGCCGCCTGTTGGGGTAACATCCGAACAGGAGGAACAAGAAAACGGGCAAGTTAACCCTGATGAACAGGCCATGCCCAACAACTCGGAGGACGATAGTTATCATCCACCCTCCGAGGATGAGGAGAGCCTCGGCAACGAGGATTTCATCGTGCCTGAGGCACCCCTCGAGCAGTAGCGCTTCAAGCGCCAGCTAATAGCCACTGCAAGAAGCCTGAAGAAGAAGCAGCAGCAGCAGCTCCAAGCTGATCAAGACCTACTCATTGACAGATGGACTGATGTCCTGGAGCCCGAAAAATACGGCCCCAAGCGCCCAGCCAAGAGCTACCCGAAATGTAGACTGCTACCCCAGTTCGATGAGGAGGCGTCGGAGCCCATACCTCCCTCGCGCAATGCGGAACGACCACCACGCGGTCGGGACAGTGCGACGGACCGGCCACCCTGCGGTCGGGATGAAGCGGCAACTCAGGCATAACACACTACAAAAAAAAGACACATCCATGACATTTTGTGCCGAACGAATTTTTTTTTGTCATACATATGACACTTCTATGACGATAACTGTGACAAAACCCGGTATCATAATAGATGTGGTGGGCTCCTACTTCTATGACAAAAAATCATGATAGAAAATGGGCTTTTCGTCCTGGGCGGGCCGGAGACGCAGCTGCATGACATTCTTTGGGCCGTCCATGATGGAAAAAACCATGGTAGAAGCGAGGGGGAGGAAAATTTTGGGGAGTTGCCGGTTACGGTGGGAGGTTGGGGGCCGAGCGATGCGCGTTTCTCTCGTACTCGTACGCGCGTGGGTGCGAGGCATTGGCTCTAACTGAACCCGAGCGAGGCGTTGGGCTCTAACTGAACCCGAGCGATTGCACTGCATGCTACGCATTACTAAACCCGAGCAAAAGATCGATGGCTATTAACTGAACCCGATCGAGCGATTCCTTCGCTACTGCTGCTAACTGAAGCCGATCGATGCTGCCTCTGGGATGAACAGTGAGCATTACGGGGGGGTGGATGAATAGTGAGCGGTGGCGTTTGCCTCTGGATGAACAAGACCCCATGGTGTGGTGGAGGGCTAGATGAACAGTAGACGGTGGAGGGGTGCCCATGGAGGGGTGGTTGAATAGGACCCCGTGGTGTGGAGGGCTGGATGAACAGTAGACGGTGGAGGGGTGCCCATGGAGGGGTGGTTGAACAGGACCCTGTGGTGTGGAGAGCTGGTTGAACAGTAGATGGTGGAGGGGTGGTTGAACAGTAGCCGGTGGAGTAGCGCGCGGTGGAGGCTGGATGAACAGGAGCCCGTGGAGGCTGGAGGAGGTCGACGGTAGCCCGTGGAGGCTGGAGGAGGTCGACGGTGGAGATGAACAGTATCCCGTGGAGTCCCGTTTTGCGGTACGCCACACCCCTCCCGATGAACAACACCCCCGTTTCGACTGTAGCGCTCCAACACAAGTCCGTTTCATCTGTTTTGCGATACGCCACACCCCTCCCGATCAACAGGACCCCCTTTTCGACCGTAGGAGGTCCGTTTCGTCCGTTTTGCGGTACGCCTCACCCCTCCCGATCAATAGGACCCCCGTTTCGACCGTAGGAGGTTCGTTTCCTCCGTTTTGCGGTACGCCACACCCCTCCCGATCAATAAGACACCGTTCTGAACGTAGGAGGTCTGTTTCCTCCGTTGTGCGGTACGTCAGGCCTTGTTTCCATCGCATGTTCCGTCCAAGCCGTCCCGATGAACACGACCACGCATTTCGTTCCGACCCAGCCGGTTGGCTCCCACGCGTCCCATTGCCTCCCGATGAACACGACGCATTCCGTTGCCTCCCCATGAACACGACGCACTCCATTGCCTCCCCACGAACACGACGATGATGATGTTTCTCCGTTCCGACCCAGCCATGTACACGAGCCCTGGCCGTACGTATGCGCGAGTAGGCATTCGAGGCCGCGCCCGTATGTACACATACGTGGTCGTATTTTATTTCATGCACCCTGGCCGTTGTACATATGTGTACATGCTACGTGCGCTCCTCTACTACGACACGTGCGTGCCTCTACAACGACCAGTATGTACGTACTTTGCAACCAGAATGACAACGCTACGTACGCCTCGACAGGTGGGTCCCGACTGTCAGGCACTTCCTTGCGTGCGAAGATGTAGCTGGTGGGTCCCAGCAGTCAGGGGGGCAAATCGTTTTTTTTTGCCTGTACGCACTTCCTCGTGTGCGAAGATGTAGCTAGTGGGTCCCAGCAGTCAGGGGGGAGAAATGTTTTTTTGCCCGGACACACTTCCTTGCGTGCGAAGGTGTAGCTGGTGGGTCCCGGCAGTCAGGGGGGTAAATCGTTTTTTTTTGCCCGGACGCACTTCCTTGCGTGCAAAGATGAAGCTGGTGGGTCCCAGCAGTCAGGGGGAAATGTTTTTTCCATGAAATACAGTGGCCCGTCTGGTGGGTCCCACCTGTCAGGTGGAGGAATCATTATTTTGCGCGTAATAAGGAGGCACTTCCTTGCTGCGGCCGTGGACCCAGCTGTCAGTCTCACCATGTACAGTCCATGTCCGATGGAAGCCATTCCTTGACCACGTTGACCACGCCGCGCCGAGAGCACCAGGGCGGTGGATGACGGCGAGGCCTAGGAAGGGGATGATGTGGAGCCGGGGAAGACGCGGCAGTGGATGCCCACGCGTAGAGGAGTATGAGGGTTCACTCGTTCGACTGTGATGTGAGGCTGTCGTCGCCGCAGAATAACAGGGGGTGTGGGTGCGTAGAGGGATGGCCTGGCCAGCAGTGAGAGTAGTAGGGGGCGGTGAGGCCTCCGCGGCATCACAGCCGGCCACGGGCGGCAGGAGCAGGCGGCATGACCGGCGCTGCTTTGGGCGGCTGGAGCAAGAAGACCAGAGGTTGAAGAAGCACTACAGCCGTTGGATGGACATCATACGGTCACTGGAGCTAGAATCGTTCATATATTGACTAAAGTTGACAAAGGCATCCGTCCCAGTCAACTTAGTAGCCCCACAAGTCAGCCTCCCCCCAAGGTGGATCCCAGCTAGCAGGGGGGTATTCATTTTTTGTGCGTAATAAGGAGGCACTTCCGGTGGGTCCGAGCTGACAGCGGGGAGAATGTTTTTTTCGCGAAATACGGTGGTCTGTCCTGTGGGTCCCAGCAGTCAGGGGCAAACATTTTTTCACGAAATACTGGTGGCCCGTCCGGTGGGTCCCTACTGTCAGGTGGAGGAATAATTATTTTCCGCGTGATAAGGAGGCACATCCTTGCGGCTGTCGTGGACCCAGCTGTCAGCCTCTCCACGTACAGTACTCTTTTGATGGAAGTCGGTCATTGACCACATTGACCACGCCGCGCCGAGAGCACCACGGCGGTGGACGACAGCGAGGCCTAGGAAGGAGACGACGCGGAGCCGGGGAAAACGCGGCAGTGGAAGCCGGCGCGGAGAGGAGTACGAGGGTTCACCAGTTCGGCTGCGGTGTGAGGCTGCCGTCACCGCAGAATAACAGGGGGTGTGGGTGAGTAGAGGGATGCCCTAGCCAGCGGTGGGAGTAGTAGGGGGCGCTAAGGCCTGCGCGGCAGCACAGCCGGCCACGGGAGGCGGGAGCAGGCGGTCCCACCGGCGCTGCTTTGGCGGCTGGAGCAAGAAGATCAGAGATTGAAGAAACAGGACGGCCGTTGGATTGACATCCAACGGTTACGTCTGCTAGAATCGTTTGTTGACATATATAATAACTAAAAAACTCTTGCATACGCGTCAACTAAACAGGCCCACAAGTCAGACCACTCCCTCTTTTTTTAATAATTTATATATAGCTCATGGCAACTTCTTATGCAATTTATTGCAGTCATTTTTTTGGTTGGCCAGGGCCAATTTCGCATATTTCTGTGGGTTCCAAACTATTTTTAATACCGAAATGTCAAGCCAGATTTAAAGTACTTTGTAGATATATTTAAATTAGGTTAATGCCCAGTGAAATAGGAATCTGAAAGTTTGAAAAAAATCAGAAATTATAAAGTTATTGCCAATTTGTTATCTATTTTTATATTTACAACCCATTTCATATTACTTTCAAGATTTGCAGGCGTCTTGAAAGAGTTGCAGCCCATCAGGGTGTAGAAAAATAAGTAGGCCTGGATTGGGCATTCTTCAGAAAAAATAAACTGGGCTCATTTTCACAAAGAAAAAATAGCTGGGCTGGTCACATGGTGAACATAAAATATAAGCATGGGCTAGACGGGCCACAACCCAATTCAAACCCTGCTCCATCTCAACAATACCAAACCAAAAAAAATACTGCTCGAGTAGCTACATCCCAGGTGTCAGCCGATCTTGTGTTGTTCTCTTGTCTATTGACTATATACGCTCACAATGTCATGGGTCCCAGATGTCAGGAAAACACTAGGAGGAAGCATTTTATTTTTCCATACGCTAACGTGGTGGGCCCCTACTGTCATCCTCTCCATGTACTTTTGCTGATTCCTGTTGTTTGTTGACCATGCTGACAACGCGAGAGGGCGGCGCCGCGGCGAGCGCACCAAAGCGCGTGGAGGACGTCGGCGTTAACGATTTAGGAGACGGTGGGGTGGTGAAGCGTGCGCTGAGGCGCAGCCCGCCGTGGGAGGCGGAAGCAGGCGGCCCCGCCGGCGCTGGTTTGGTTTTGGCGGCTGGAGCAAGACAGGACTGAAGAAACACGACAGACTATAAAAGCAGCAGGAGTACTTAACAACCTTAACTGAAACCAACAGGGGCACTTAACAACCAAAGCTGAAAGCACTATGAGTACTTATACAGGTTCAACCGTACAAAGCACGCCTCGAACAGTGTTACTTTGCCTACAGTTAACCAAGGGTGAGGCCGCCAAGCCCCAGGACAAGGCCCAGGCGCCACCCCATGCATCCACAACCTTCTGAAAGCGGCTTCATCTCGCAACGTGGTCAATAAACAGGATATTCGCTTTAGAGCCATGGAAAAGCATGAACATAATCTTCTGTCCTATTCTCCAAGATGGACGGGCCTTCATTATTTGAGACCACCCATGAATAAGTATCTTTTCACCTCCAAGGGGAATTGAGTAGGTCGACATAAACATCATGTTGTGACCAAGCGCAAGTCTGACCCGACCATGGTCAGGCATCTGTATAGGAACAATAGAACTCAGCAGTTCCTGTTTCAAGAAGATCACAGCTGTAAAATTGTGTATAAGCAATAGTTTATGAACAACATATATAACAGAAAACAGCTCGTCCCATAAGTTTCTCGACACAGTTGGACCTGTTCAATGAGTGCAGCAATGGCACACATATCCCACGTGGCCTTCCACCATTTAAATGCCCCACAAGGACCTCAAGACTATCAATAAAGTGTAGGAACTTGTGGATGTTGATCCAGTCAACTTCAGTGCCATTAGTAACAGCCGAGTTATTACAGAGTAACAAACGAGCAGACTGCTTAACTCTGAAAAAACCTACACGTGCCACCAATTATAAGAAAATATTAATTAGAAGTAGCATCTTCGTGAGAGATTCGTTGATACTTCCAAAGTTAAATTGTGATTAGTTAGACAGAATAGGTGGATTAAGGAGTAATCGAGGCAATAAGCAAGAACCAGATACGAAACTAACATGGATGAACAATTGGAACGACGTCGGGGTGGAAGATCGCAGTGAAGATGAGACCAGGTTATGCTATTTCCATCAACATTCGTGCGCCAACTTTCAGTCCGTAACACTTGAGAAAGTTTATCCAAGTTCGGCCATAAAAAAAGAAGTGGTCTTCTTAGTTCATGAACCCAACTCAGAACTTATATCCATGGCTTCTCTTCACTGTGACCATTAAACTAGTGTATTCAATTATGGCAAGGCCGAGCATCTTGAGTACATGTGTTCTGGCAGAGCAAATAATACACTCCAGGAAAACTAATATGAGAACACAACATGTTCAAATAACCCCCACCCTCCCGGATAGAAAAGAGGATTCTAGGAACATACTGTGCGCGTTTCAAAATGTTGTGTTAGGATGAGAAGGAACAAGTGTGGCGTCTAGCCGAGGGCGCAGAAACCTGTAGGGTACTCGCACTTTGGGCACTGGAAATGAAACACACTAGATTCAGTAGGAAGAAAAATGCATCAACGGCGGCGGCTGCCATCCTAGGATTACCTGCGACCAAGGGACATGGATTTATCGGGGATGGATGAAGATTTCCTACCTCGTTCTCCATGAGAAAACCCTATGCAATCGCCGAGAGGGGGTTTTCTCTGGACAAGCAGGCGAGGGAGAAGGGGATTCAGGCCCAGTGAAATATTGCCGCTTCGTCCGTCCAGCTTACTGCTTAAGCTGGAAAGGGGGGTTGTGATTTGACGGCTCATTGGGCATTACTGCGGCACTACGACCGGGGTGTGTCTACCATGAAGTTGTGCACTCTAATTTGTGCATATGGCACGTGGACCCCGTTGCCGGTTGCCCCACATATCAGCGAAAGGAAGTAGAAAGACAGGAGTAACTAGTTACACATAAATATATTTTTTGACAGAGAGATACTCCCTCTGTAAAGAAATATACAAATCTTTTATATCACAGGCTCACCTTGCCGAGAAATATACTCCCTCTGCAACGCACGGGCATTATGGGGGTTCAGCTTTTTTTATGGGGGTTCAGCTGAGAATATAATACTCAGATAGGCTCGCGGTTCTGGACTTTGGGCCGCAGGCCGACCCTGCATGTTTGGGTGCCCATGTGTTCTACCTCAACACTTTTCATATTGCAAGCGATTGGTACGGCGCTGGTTTTAGATGCTGTCGCAAGGCGAATACACAAAATTGAATAAAGCACGGCAGCTATTGGAATGAAATCGAACGACAGTTCCTAACTAACAATCAGAGTTGCAATTCTATCAACGATATACCATGTGATAAATAATACTGTCGTACTACTTATACACACAGGGCACTTGTTTCACCATGCCAGATTATTACATCAAAATCTCTCGGAGGATAGATCAGTTCGGCAGTTGCGTGCTACTACTGAAGAATTTCAAAGTTGATTTGGACCAGCTCTCCTTGCCGAGAAAGTTCAATTTTGACATCATCCCCTACTGCAAGATATGATTTTGATTTGAACCTTGATCATCCTTTAGCATCAATCATGATGCGACCATCCATTGTACTTACGATATATTGAGCAGGTTCATTCACACCAAGGCTGCGCATGGTAAG
Source organism: Triticum dicoccoides (assembly GCF_002162155.2). Classification (NCBI taxonomy): domain Eukaryota; kingdom Viridiplantae; phylum Streptophyta; class Magnoliopsida; order Poales; family Poaceae; genus Triticum; species Triticum dicoccoides. Next base: position 150,840,023 of record NC_041391.1, read on the forward strand.
AGAAACTTGGCCGCGGTCGCCCGGATTGTTGAACGACTCCCTCGTTGCTCTAGGAATTCTCTGTTTGCAAACAAGAAGACATACCCAAACAATTAGATCAACACAGTGAATCATGTGAAACAACATGGAAAGAAAAAAGAACGAAGCACTTGGGCGGCCAATGCTTACCAAGAAGGTGGACATGTCGGTTTTTGTAAGGACTTTGGTATATGAAGTGCGAACTGCAGCCCAGTCTGTTGCCGGTGCAACTACACGGGCTGGAGCAGATGCAAGTGTTGGTGCAGGTGTCGAAGCCGCTGCTGCTACCGGAGATGGTGCTCCTTGTAGAGCTGGTGCCGGTGTCGGAGCAGGTGCCGGTGTCGATGCCCGATCCTCCGGTAGATCAGACTGATCCGCTGACGCGGTCGGTGCTCAATCCTCAGCTGGATCAGACTGAGCTGCTGCCACTGTCAGTGCTAGAGCAACTGCCGGTGATCGATCTGTGCGAGACAGCGGTGATCGTGTCTGGTCTACTATGATCAGCTTTCTAACTTGACTAGGATCCGTTACCATGATCCGGTTTTTTTCTTCATTTCTTTTAAAAGCGAGAAGGACTAATTGTGGCGTTTTTGTTAAACCAAACTGCAGTTCATCATAGGGATTCAGCTTGTACTCAGACAACAGACTGATCCAATTTTTCCAGTAATATAAGTGATGGACAGTGACTTCGTTACTGACACAACATAAGAAGTGAAACCTGCAAAAATAGACATCGTTGAGCAAACCAAACGGTTTATTTTGTGATGAATGTCACATGGCAAAACCTGCATCGTAAAATTGCAGGAAAAGAAAGAAAACATGACATTAAATCAATAAGATTTAGACAGTAAATCAATAAGATTTACTTGATGTGACACGAGCGAATCCTTACCAGGAAATCACTATGTTGAAGTACTAAACAGAAGATTGATCGTCCAACTACATGTGGCATGCAGGGGCCCCGCCTACTCCCACAAGCAGGACAGTCCAAAGGTCGTGACAAATCGTATGGACCGAACATCCATGGGACTGGAAATCCTGGTGGGTACGATAAACCCTGCAATGCATACAGATATTGGAGTGTGACCATAATTGATAAACCGTCCTCACAAAAAATATGATCTGGATACTTCAAAATATACATACTGAACTGAGTGGACAGACATTAAAATAGACCATTCTCAGGACTGACCACACACCAAAAGCGGCAGTACTAATAAACAATACAGGGTTCACAAACACAAATCAAGTACTGAACAATAGTACTTACTACAGACAAGCAAAGTTGCACTAACTAAACTCTGCAGACTATTTCTTGCCACCAACCTACGGGATGAAACCCGCATAACTGACTAGGCCATGGACTTGTGAGATGTCTACATGCACCATCACCATCTTGTCAACCTTGGAGAACCTAACAGAGTGGTCTTTCCACTCATAAACATGATGATGAAGACAGGCCGCATCAGATTTGTTGGGAAGCTTTACAAGAACCACACCCTTCGTAATCGAAGGCACAGCCAGGAAATTGTTGTGGTCAAGTACAACCTCAAGAACACGCCTGACAACAATGCTACAGGAAAACACTAGTTCAGGACACATGGCGACAAGGACACAACAGCTGGATAGTTCAGTAGTAGAACTCATCATCAGGTCTTCCAGTTCACACGGCATGACTTTGAGAACTTCATCTCCACCGCGGACCTAGTTCTAATTCAAACAGAAACCATATTTTATTACTACCTCCGTTCAGAAATATAAGATGATTTTCGATATTATACTCCATATATGACTACATATACACACAGAAATGAGTGAACAAAGACACTAGAACATGTCTTCAAAGGCAAGAGAGCAGAGGGATTACATGCAATATCCATAACACAAGTTACTGAGGCAAATATACCCTCTTAAAAGGTAGCATTGATGTTCATAAAGTACTCCCTCCGTCCTAAATTTCTTGTCTTAGATTTGTCTAGATACGGATGTATCTAATCACTACAAAAAAAATACACTTCCGTGATGATACGTGTTTGTCACAGTAGGTCGCGTTTTTTGTGATGCATGTACATCCATGACAAATTTATGACAGAATAAAGATAGTCATACCTGTGATGTCGTAGAAGTGTTCCATGACATTACCAAAATTATCATCACGGAAGTGTCCACTTCCATGACGATAAATCGCGCGTCACAGAAGTGCTTTCGTCAAGGGTGACCGACACGTGGCATCCACCCTAACAGAACGTTGTTAAGCTATCGGGTCGGGTTTTGGATCCGATAACCCGTTAACAGCCCCGACCAATGGGGATTTTCCATGTGTGAAATCATCATTGGCTGGAGGAAACACGTGTCGGCTCACCGTTGGGACAGATGTCATACACTCATTGGACAAAAGGCGCCTATGATACGTCGACACGTGGCACGGCCCAACAGAGGCCCATTCCTGTGACAAGGCCGGCCTGTTTGACTTGGTCAAAAGGTGGCAGGCCGGCCCATGTAAAGCCTGTGAACGGCCTGTTCGCATATAGCCCATTTACAGCCCGCTAACCCAAGGCCCGTTACGCCCTATCCGAATTAGGCCCAGTAGCGTCATCTGGGCCACCCAATATGATTCCAGCCCGTTTTCACTTCTGGCCCATGTATGGCCCATGACGTCTTTCGGCCCATATGAGGCCCTATGTAACTCTTAGCCTATTAACGACCCGTGGTGAAACTGGCCCGTAATGAACAGTGTATTACTTTACACCCATTAACGACCCGTGGTGAAACTGGCCCGTAATGAACAGTGTATCACTTTATACTCATTAAGGGCCCGTTATTCCGTTGGGCCATTTCCAGCCCATGTTATCTTTCGGCCTTCTCAGAGCCCATTTATTCTTGGGCTCATTTCCAGCATTCGTTTACTTACGGCCCGTTACTATCATTTTCTGCTTATGGGCCAAATTCAGCCCGTGGTTACAGTCGCCCGTTTGTGGTCTGTCGGTGTCAAAACCGGCGGTCTCGGGTAGGGGGTCCCGAACTGTGCGTCTAGGCGGATGGTAACAGGAGACAAGGGACATGATGTTTTTACCCAGGTTCGGGCCCTCTCGATGGAGGTAAAACCCTACTCCTGCTTGATTGATATTGATGATATGGGTAATACAAGAGTGGATCTACCACGAGATCAAGGAGGCTAAACCCTAGAAGCTAGCCTATGGTATGATTGTTGTAATGGTTGTGTGTCCTACGGACTAAGGCCCTCCGGTTTATATAGACACCGGAGAGGGCTAGGGTTACACAGAGTCGGTTACAATGGTAGGAGATCTACATATCCGTATCGCCAAGCTTGCCTTCCACGCCAAGGAAAGTCCCATTCGGACATGGGACGAAGTCTTCAATCTTGTATCTTCATAGTCTTGGAGTCCGGTTGACGATGATAGTCCGGCTATCCGGACACCCCCTAGTCCAGGACTCCCTCAGTAGCCCCTGAACCAGGCTTCAATGACGATGAGTCCGGCGCACATATTGTTCGGCATTGCAAGGCGGGTTCCTCCTCCGAATAATTCATAGAAGATTGTGAACGCTAGGATAGTGTCCGGCTCTACAAAATAAATTCCACGCGTCGCACGAATGCGAAAAGCCAGGGTATCTTTTATGTTTTACCCCCTAGCTGCGCAAACCATCTGCCTATAAGAGAGGCAAGAATCCAGATCCAAATCCCACCATCCTCCTTCCGCGAGTACTCATCGGAGCGCTTCTGACCAAAAATCCATTCCATCTTGGACCGTCGACGTAGCTCCTCCTCTCGCGCTCCCAGCCCTCTGCCAGGAGATTGGAGGAGATGTTCTATCCCGCACAACGAGCTGGTGACGCTCCAAGCGGAGGGATACCTTCCTCCGGCTTTTATGGTCCCGGTTCAAGCCGGGCTGGCCACCTACAAAGGTGGGAAGCAAGCGGAGGCCGCCCCTAGTCCCAACAAAGGGGAGCGGGTATGCTTCGTCCCCTATCTGATAAGGGGGCTTGGATTTCCTGTACATCCGTTCCTCCGCGGGCTTCTGGAGTTCTACGGACTCCAGCTCCATCACCTCACGCCCGCCTCTATTCTGCATATCGCGGGTTTCGTAGCCCTTTGCAAGCTATTCCTAGGCATCGAGCCCCACTTTGCACTGTGGAAGAGGCTATTCTGCCTCGTACCCCGCTCTCATGAGGGGTCAATATATCAAGTGGGCGGTGCCGAAATATGGCGCATCGCCGGGACCGGATATCCATCCGGAACCCCTAAGAAGGCGTCCGAAGACTGGCCTTCACAATGGTTTTATGTGGAAGACGCTCCACTGTCGGACCCTGTTCGGATCAGCCTTCCGGAGTTCAGCAATGCTCCTTTGAAGAAACGCCTGAGTTGGCGTCCGCGGAGCCCTCAGCTGGAGGAAGACAAGAGCATCCATTATTTGATGGGCCGGATAAGGTTACTGGCCCATTCCGGATTGACCATGATTGGAGTCATGGCCACGTGCATTATGCGGGGGGTGCAGCCGCTGCAATACAGGGGCCATCCCATGTGGGATTTCAACGGGGAGAATGATGCCACTCGTCATGGCCGCCAAGGGCCGGGATCGGCCGAAGATCTGGTGAAGATTATGTCCGGCATGTACAAGGGGGAGAAGGAGGACTTCCTCCAGACGAGCCCATTAAATGGGTTCTCCATGAACAACCCTCGGAGCTGGGTAAGCGGATGTTCATTTATCCGACCCGCGCTTTCAAGGTTAAGTACCTTACTTTATGGTTTTGATGCAGGAACTGCGCCGGACTGTGGAGAGCATACATAGTCCAGCCCCACAACCCAAGGATCCAGAAAGATCCCATGATCCGTCCTCTGAAGAGGATCCGGACATAAAGGTGGAGCTAATTGACGGGGTGTTTCACCAACTCAGCATGGATAATGCTCTAGTCGCCATTACGGCTGACTACCCCGGCATATCTCCGGCTCCCCAGGTGATTGTGACCGAAGTCCTGACACCATTATTTCGTCCTTGCGCATTTCTGACCACCGCATACAATGGTGTCTCGCAAGAGGTACCTTCAAGGCGGGAAGCCGAACCCGCGGCGGCTGACCCACAGGGGTCAGTCCGGCCCCGCGGGCGGAAGAGGGGTGCGGTGCGAATCGAAACGTCACCGCAACGGTATAGCTCGCGACCATCATTTAGGACAAAGTTCCTAGGAGGTGTTTGAATGCTCATGACTTTTGCAGGAGAAAGAGTGCTCGCCGGACTGCGGGCGGAGAGGTTGCCAACCAAGCCTCTGCCAGCCAGGCTCCAACACCTGGTCTGGAGGGGGAGGCGAGCGCAAGGCGCGAGCCGGATACTCCTCCAATGGAGGATGCCGACAGACTGTCCGCCACCAGGTCTGAGGTGGAGAGCGCCATGAACCATAGGCACCGCCGGACAGTTTTTCGTGACGCGTGCTTTTCCCCTGAGGCGTTGAATGCCTTTAACGCGGGGGACGTGCACCTCCGTGCTGCTCAAGATGGTTTGACCAGAGCCACGGAGCAGTATGTAAAAGACATACGGGTAAGAGATTTTAATAGTTGTATATGCCAGTAGCCCCCGAGACTTAAAGTAGTTAGAGTAACTGATTTAAGGATCATCTGATATGCAGGATCTTACAGAGAAGAATACCCAATTGTCCCAGGAGCTACAAGAGTGCAAGGCCCAGCTTGAGGCCGCACTTGCTGCCGCAGGAGGAAACACAGAAACCCCTCCTGGTAACACATTATTTCAAAAAGATAAGCGGTGTGCGGCATGCGTGTAAGTCTGACAATGATATTGCAGATGTTGCCGGACTGGATCCGGACAAGCAACAACTACTGCGCCAGCTGAAGGCCGGCGAGAGGGTGCTGACGAAGATGCAGCAGGAAAGGAACAAACTCCAGGATGCCCAAGCCCAGCTTGGAGAGGAGCTGAAAGGTGTTCGGGCCGAGCTGTCTGGCTCCGTGAAGGAGAATCAGCGGCTTTGTCGCGGCATCTATAGTAAGTGCTTGAGCAAACTCCTTTGAAAAGAAGAGTTCAGCAAGGAAGTCAATTGACAGAAATGTGCCTGTAGGTGTGCTCACAGGTCGCCCTGTGGAGGAGATGCCCGTATCAACAGGTGATCAACTTCCTGAGCTGGTGCAACTGCTCGAACGAGTTCGGCAGGCGATGAGCGGCGTCGTCCAGGCCTTATGGCCGTCCCTCTCCCTACCCGAGGGCCTTGGAGAGCTTGCGGAGAAGCTTCAGGGAGCGCGGCAGCGCTTCTGTTTATGGAAGATATCAGCCTGCCGCCAAGGTGCCAGGGAGGCCTGGGCCATGGTGAAGACGCGGTACAAGAAGGCGGATCCCAACCACATGGCCGAGGTCGGACCTGTGGGGCCCGATGGGAAGGAGATCCCTATGAGCTTAGTGTATGGCCAAGTAGAGTTGGCCACTAAATATTCCCAACGGGACTGTAAATTAGACAGCCTGTTAGACGGGATTGAGGAGGAGTACAGTCAGTCGATTTGACAATGTATTTAAAATGACATGTAAAATGCCTTCTAGCCGGATTGTAGATCGTTTGTCTTTACCGACCTTTTCGCTTCAACCTCGGGACCCTAGAGTCCGGAGTGTGTCTGAATACCTTCTCGGTTAAGAAACAACCGGGGCATGCATGGACACCAGGCGTAGGGGTCATTAGTGCTTTATCAGACAAGTGCCCAACTAGTTATGTTATATTACATGGTTAGTAAGAAACATCTTCCAGGGAGAATAGTTCCGTTAAGGGTTCCTTTCACTGGGAGGCATGCCCTAAAGTGCATGTCCGGACTGCGAAAAGAGCAGGAAAACATCTGGGGGCATATAAATAAATAGGTAAAAAAATCATCTTTCAAGTCACCGACCGAATATTCCCTTAAGAACGCTAGCTTTCGGCTTCACCCAGTCTGAGGTACACATCCGGCTGACCCGGCAGTAACAATCGCAGAGGTGCTCCCTTTACCTCCTAGCCGAACAATCGGGAACGTAGGGGTAAGCACAGGAGCCAGGCAACCCAGCTTGGCCAAAACTTAAGTCATATCGGTGCATATAATGGTGAATAAAAGGTACATGTGGAAGTTTGACACATGTACTGTCACGCCCAAGATGCGACCCTATCCTAAAGGAACTCGAAGGTCCCACCAAGGATAGAAGCGCATCTTGAAGACGCTTTTGCAAGGTGGATATCATTACATCAACATTACATAATAGTGGGGATACCTCCAATACATACAATGTCGCATGAATACAACAATACAACATACAAGAACAACATCCGACTACGGATGAATCATAAATAGAAACTCAAACAATATCCACCCTGCTAGCCCAGGCTGCCGACCTGGAACCTATCCCCTGATCGAAGAAGCAGAAGAAGAACTCAACGCAAGCAAGCATCGCTCTCGCGTCATGATCATCGCATAACCTGTACCTGCAACTGTTGTTGTAGTAATCTGTGAGCCACGAAGACTCAGCAATCCCTTTACCATGGGTATCAAGACTAGCAAAGCTTAATGGGAAAGGAAGGGGTAAAGTGGTGAGGTTGCAGCAGCGACTAAGCATATATGGTGGCTAACATACGCAAATAAGAGCGAGAAGAGAGCAAGCGGAACGGTCGCCAGCTAGTAATGATCAAGAGGTGATCCTGAACTCCTACTTACGTCAATCATAACACAGAAACTGTGTTCACTTCCCGGACTCCGCCGAGAAGAGACCATCACGGCTACACACGCGGTTGATGCGTTTTAATTCGGATCTGGTGTCAAGTTATCTACAACCGGACATTAACAAATTCCCATCTTCCACATAACCGTGGGCATGGCTCTCGAAAGTTTATACCCTGCAGGGGTGTCCCAACTTAACCCATGACAAGCTCTCGCGATCAATGAAGGAATAGACCTTCTCCCAGGAAGACCCGATCAGTCTCGGAATCCCGGTTTACAAGACATTTCGACAATGGTAAAACAAGACCAGTAAAGCCGCCCGGATGTGCCGACAAATCCTGATAGGAGTTGCACATATCTCATTCTCAGGGCACACCGGATTGTCCAAACTTTCGGTAGGCGAGCCCAGAGTTGCCCCTGGTGGCCACCGGCGGCTGACGGTTTGGACCAACACTCACAATGAGCACTGGCCCGGGGGGTAAATAAAGATGACCCTTGGGCTCCGGAAACCCAAGGGAAAAAGGGCTAGGTGAGGCAAATGGTAAAACCAAGGTTGGGCCTTGCTGGACAAGTTTTATTCGAAGGTTAGAGGTTCATGGCAATTTGGGATGGCTTGATAAACAGGTGATAGGTAGCGCAGCATAGCGATAGAACGAAACAACTAGCATAGCAATGATAGTAGTGAGATCCAGGATAGCGGTCATCTTGCCTGAAATCCCGCAAGGAAGAAGAACGAGTCCATGAAGAATATGAAGCCACGAAGACGAACCACACGTAGACGAACGAATCCTCACGATCGCAACGAAACGCAAACTATTGAGAAGAAACACACAACATAGTAAACACACCACACATAGACAAGACATGATGCACAACAAGCATGATGCATGACAAAGCTACATGAAGCTACTCATGGCAAGAGATGACGCAAACAAGAACAACACATCAAGGCAAGTTTAAATGAGGCCGGAAACAACATATAACAATTCCGGTAAGCCCTCATATGCAAATTTCGAAATTGGTCAGATCTGAACAAACCTTATGTTCAAGTTGTTAAACATCAAGTTAAAGAGCACCAAGAGGATCTACACGAAATTCTAGTCAAGTTACATATAAAGTTCATTAGATTTGGAGCTACGGCCTAGAAGATATGAGCAAAACAAGTTAAACATGGCATTGATGCAAAATGCACTCAAACATCAAGCAAACACCTCAAAACAAGGATGCAACATGATAATATGAAGCTACATGCAAAAACAAGCAAGTTTCATATAGAGCACACTCAAAACGGAGCAACGGTTCAACACATACACTCTATACAAGTTATAGCAACAATCTGTCCAAAACAGCAACTAGGCATCTTGCAAGCATCAAAACAACATGCTACAGCATCTCAACATAATAACAAAAGGCATGGGCATGAAGTACAGGTAAAGCATAACAAAACATGAACACTGAGCTATCTCCAGAAACAACTAGAACATGCTCAAAAAGACATGGTAAGATTGCAAATAATAACAGTTTCAGACTTATCAGGAAATAACATCAGGTTGCAATGTTTAGAGCAATCAAACAACATGTTACAGGAACATATCATGGAAAAGAAAGGCATGGCATGAATCTACTAATAGCATAGATCAAAAGTCCCTTACTGACCATGAGCCAAAAAGGATCAGAAGATATGATGGCACCCATGTAAACATGGCAAGTTATATTACAGATTCATACATGGCAGAAACAACAATAAGTAGGCATGTTGGTGAGCTTGAACCACTCACCACAGAGCAATACATGGCATGGCAAGGCAACCAACAGTAAGAAGACATGTTTATGAAGCTAAACATGGCAAGAACAAGGTCATAGGGTGCATGGAACACTAGCAAAACACATGGGAACAAGTGAACTTAATGTTAACAGGCTGACAGCAACATTTTCAAGCAACTTTGGAGCAAGATATGAACAATCTACAGCAAGCTATAAATGCAACCAGGGGCATGGATGGATAGGGCATAAATGGTAGATCAAAACATGTTTATAGGAAATCTCCAGATTATGCATAGAATGATTAGTAGAAGCATGTTAACATAGCAACAAATTATAACAGAATCTGTCAGGAAAACAGCAACAGCAACTACCCTCCTTAACAAGCTCGATTCACTCATCACAAGTCATTGCATGACAAGATAAGCATAGCATCATCAATAAGACATGTTTGTGTAACCAACCAAGGCAAGAACAAGTCCATAGCATGCAAGGATCAACTATAGCAACCTTGGCTAAATTGAATAACAAGTAAACAATCTGCCAGGAAACATTTTGAAGCAAAAGTAGAGCACTCAAATGACATGCTAGACTACTCCACAATTGCAAACAAGGGCATGAATGGATATACAATAACCATATGTTCAAAACACCCTTACTGAAGTATCTCAAAATATGCATGGATCTCTCTGTAGCATCAAGTTTACATGGCATCAAAATAACAGCAGAACAGGGACTAAAATCAGCAATATCACGAAGCCTATTTTGCATGTTTGTGCTAGTCACCACATTGATCACAAAAATACATGGCATACACCCCTGGAAAGATGGCATGGCATAGATCAAAACACATGAAGACATCAACCTCATAGGATGCACACATCAATCATGGCAAAAATGACAAATGAGCAAGTTATAACAGTTTCAGCAGGTTAACATCAACATGCACTCTTCCAACAGCATTTCGGGCATCAAGATGAGCTCAAATGAAAATGATGCAATGGAATGAAATGAAGTGCTCGCCGAGGCGAACAATTTGACATATTACAAGCACGAAACGGACCTACAGATGCAGAGATACAGCATGATGAACATGGCATGATTATGTGCAGATTTCGGGGACTTGGTGGATTTCGGAGGGGGGAAAGTCAACCTGCACGGAAAACGAGGTTCGTCGGAGTTTGTTCACCGGAGACGGAGAGGAGGTGGCCGGAGGACGAGGGAGAGGCCGGGAGGAGGGGGCCGGCGAGGGCGGCGCCGGATCCGGCCTCTCCGCGGCCGGATCTGGCCGGGGCGGCACAGTGGAGGGAGCCGGCGGGCTCCGGGCGGCGGAGGCGGTGCGGCTCCGGCCGGG